>NW_026606959.1:0-115000 GCF_029890125.1 Rhinichthys klamathensis goyatoka | reverse complement strand
AATCACAAAGAGATTGGAAAACTAATCCAAATTAATTGAGCGGTTTAGTCCAAATTTTCTGAAGAGACACGATGGCTTTATATGATGAACAGATGAACAGACATGAGGGTGAGTAAATGATGACAGAATTTTACCAAACTGAAAATAAGGTGCCTTAATCTTCATGTTTTTTGAGCAGTTTCACAGAGAACTAGAGACTGGCTAAACTCATTTATGATGCTGTGACATAATAACCCGTGCTTTGTCACAAACACGCAAAGGCCAAAATAAAACAGATGAATAATCTTAATATATTATATTAATAATCTTAAATGTCTCTCTTCAGGCCCTCCTCTAAAAAGGTCTGTTTAGAGTATAATCAGGGATGTTGGACAGAATGAAAAACGAAGAACACTTTGTCAGAGAGTTAGGCGACACAGATACACACACATACAGATGACCTTTGACCTCCAGCTGTGATCCACTATCAACAGGAAACTGCAAAGGTCTTGGCTCCTAAATGAGGTCTTTCATCAGACGGCAGTATTCACGTGTCTAGGGCAGTTACTCCGTTGTTCAGGGATGTTGAAATTTTCAGTTGAGGAAGATAGTGTGTTTTTTTCATGAGCTTTTATCTCGCCTTGCTTCTGCGTTCAATTTCACTGCATCTGCAAAGGAGAACATGTCAGTTATGCTTGTTAATCATCTGCATCTTGTAAGACAGATGATCACATGAAAAAAGTTACATTTGAAATCTGGAGTAGAAATTTTGTGTGTGTAAAAGAGAGAAAAGGGGTACATGTGGTTGTCTCATTTGAGACTGAGCCAAATGGTTTTCGTTAATTGGCCGTGCAATATCACACAGCTGGGACTGATTAAAACTCTATACCGTGAAGAAAGAGAGAAATTAGGAGAGGAAAGAAAGAGAGAGAGAGATGAGGAGAAGAAAGAGCCAGAGAAGGTCCCAACATGTGCTATGATCGCGTGCATACTATGGGATGAGTGAGTTTTAGTTGATCGCTGGCCTTAATATTTATATCTACGAAAGCTACAGAATTTAAAAGATGCCTTCAGATGTCATCATAATAACATGTGCAGGCCAATTTCAACCTAAAATCAAAAGAAAAAATGCTTAAAGAATGCTCAGTTTTCTTTTATGTAATTGTCATTATTTACATCATTCGCATTACTAAAACACAGTAAAAAATAATGTTTTTAAACCCACATACAAAAATGCTTTAAAATGTAAATTTTTATATTTAAATAATGAACACTTGGAGAAATAATGTGCTTAGTTGTTATTAAAATTAAATCAAATTGTTAAAAGACACCTAATGGTCCTAGGAATAGCTTTTATAAACTTAAGCAAAACATAAATTCCTTCTCTTCGTTTTTGGGTGAAACATGGTTCCAGACACGCAGACGGGTCTTGTGAGACTCATCGCCCCACAAATTGACCAATTTATTTTAAAGTGTTTCATTTGTTGTTTTATTCAGGGTCTGATCAAGAACTTTAACACTGATCGAAGCATTTTGAGCAGCCTTACCTAAAAAGGCAACAAGCTGGGATTCTGAACAGCTGGTTTGTATAACAGTCCATAATTGTGTTGCATTTGGAGCTGAACACATCTTCCCTGTATCCCGCTATACGCAGCCCTAAAGCGGTCATACAACTCACAGAGACCTGCAGTGGTCACCGGCGCCCTCGCGACCTGCAACCTGATGGCTCTGACACTAAACGTCAAATCTCTACTGACACTGCTGACCACAGCTTTTTCATGCGATCGCAGGGAAATTCCCTGGATCTGTCCTCCGTCTCCCCATCTCAGTCTGCTTCTGGAATGTGACTGTCCTTCTTCCTAAATCCTTCCCTCTCATGTCATTTACATACTACTCCTTAATCTTCCCAAATCCCTCTCTCACGAAAGTCAGTCGGGAATTTTTCCAGAAGAGGAGGAAAAGCTGTCTCGACTGATATTTTATTACTCTGAGGGAATTATGGAGGGATTAGAGAGGAAATTGATGAGGAACACCACTCTGCGATGTGCTTCTCTTGCTCTCACACTCTCTCTGGTAGTACGCCAGTGCTTTGTGTTCATGGATATTTTGATTACGTGGACATGAAGACATGCTTTGAAGGGTGAGCAATTCATAAACAGTCGATATTCATAAACAGAGCCACCTGTGCGTACCTATTCAGATCTAGCCAGACAACCAGCAGAAGAACTGTCCGTTTAGACATCATGTAAAGTCACTGACCACAGTTCACTTTTAATGTACGATGTTTAGGTGTTGGTTGATCTGAAAGTAAAAGATTATTATTGTGAATTATTTAAATGTAAAATGACTTTCTTTGCAATAAATGCAACATTTATTTGATATTTTGTTATCTAATTTAATGCCATTGATACATTTTCAGTGTTGCTTAAAGGGGAGCTATTATGCAAAATTAACTTTTATAAGGTGTTTGTACACAGATGTGTGTCCACAGTGTGTAAACAACCAGCCTATAATAGTTAAAATCCACCCACTCCTTTTTTTTATCATTCCCATTAATCATAAACAGTCTCTCCAAAGGAGCTGCTCCATATTCCCCCTTCTCTTGCATAAGCCCCGCCCACAACTGATGACAATCTGCCCTATTAGCATAGATCCCGCCCTGAGTGATCCGCAGCAGTCGCCATTTCTGTTTCCTCGCTGTAGCCGCTGGAGATTTACAATGTCTGCGCCAAAAAACCTTACAAATATTCTGTTATTGGATGTACCAGCGAACGTAAGAGTCTCCATAGACTCCCTGTATCTGAGCCACTGAGGACACCGTTGAATTTCATTTATTCAATGGTACATGCTAGTCGATAAGTTGAATCAACTTAACTCCACAACAACTACATAAATGTATCCACTAACCAAAACACCATGTTGCTTTCTAAAAGTTGTAACTTCTTCCTGAGTCTCTCCATCAATGTTCGACTGCGGTTCGAACATATAAAGCTGACGTTTTGGCTGCATGAGATTCTCCATTTTTGTTTTGCCGGAGTGTAAAGGCTCCGCCCTCTTCTGGAAAGGGGCGGGGAACAGCAATGCATTTGCATTTAAAGGGACACACACAAAAAACTGTGTGTTTTTTCTCACACCCAAATACGGGCAAATTGGACAAGCTATAAATGATCTGTGAGGTATTTTGAGCTGAAACTTCACAGACACATTCTGGGACACCAGAGACTAAGATGTTCTTATCTTGTGAAAAGGGGCATAATAGGTCCCCTTTAGGTGTCTAAATACATTTTAAGGTTTAGTACAATGGTACAAACCTTTGCTTAAACTTTGTCGAATCCAGCGATGAGATCTTTGAAGCACTTTAGTACCTTTTAAACATGACTTGAACACGTTTCAGACGATCCGATAAAAAGTGCACTTCGACTTCCGGAAAATACAGCTCCAATCATTTTGGAACTCATAGTTTTGAGAGAAAACTTGCCATTTTTGTTTAGCATCAGACACTCCATGGTTTGCCGTCTGAGGCTACTAGTACTCACCTGGCTGGAGTAACATATGAAGCAAAAGGAGAAAAGAACATTCATCACACCGACGGGATGTTTTCCTCTTCACAGGAAGTTCTTACACTTAAAAGTTCCTTTGTCAAAGGTCAGTCTGCTCACTCGGTCAGGACTTCCACTCCTGTCAACAGATTTAGATATTTGAGGAGAGAGATTATAAGAGTCAGAACCAGAAACAAAGTAATCAAATTCTGTTGAAAGTTGGAGTGAACAACATATGTGCCAAGAACTCAAACTAGAGAGATGATCACAGCTCTCTCCACTGAGATTAAATGGGGATTCAGTTTTTCACAATAACGCAAAAGACAACACAGAGTAGTGTGTGTCACAGTGGTATATCTGGCATTCTCCTCTCTTCTCTAATCAACACATTTTGCATGTGACCACTGAAAATCAGCAGGTCGTACAGGACACAACAGAGCAGGCAAGTGTGTGTGTGTGTGTGTGTGTGTGTGTGTCTTAAAATACAAATAATGCACATCTATATCTACAGTTACATATGCCTTCCACAAAATCAGAAAAACATGTTTCTGCTCTTGTTGTGAATGATTCAAAGAAAAATGTTTGTCTTTCTGATGTGTCATCAAAGTGTATTTTAACTTGCTGTGCCTTTAGAAGGCCAATCACTTTTCTTTCAGATTGAAATTATTGTCTTCATTTACCAATTTAAATTACCAACTCACACAGACTTTTCGCCATTCAATACATTTTTAAATGTACATCTCTTGCTCGGAAATATGTCAACTGAAGAAAAATGAGTAGCAAATGCTGTTTAATGTTGACTATAAAGTCACAAGGCCTACAGAATGAACACTGCAACAAAATAAAAGTCTAGTTTTTAGCATAAATATGCAAACATACACAAAACAAGACACGTTTACTTGAGAAGGAAATAGATATTACGTTGTTTACCAAAAATAATTTAATAAGGCTTTGCTAAAAAATTATAATGAAGAATTATTTGCCTGTAGGGTCAGAAAAATAAACTTCATTCAAAGGGAAACCAGTAATTGCACAGGAAGATGTTACCACCTGCTGGGCATTGCTGCCTGTCGCACCTCCTCCAGTGCCCATGGGTCAGCTGCAGGGTCATCAGCCAGAAACAACCGTTCACCGACGTTTCGCTCCTTTAATTCTGGAACGTCTCCTGGTGGCGGAGCAGTGACAGGGACGTCTCCCTGTCACCCCCTGCAGCTGATAGCTGTTCTCCCTGCTGCTGTTATCTGGGGTTAGATGTTCTTCCCCCAACACCTATCTTTCCTCCTCAGCCAGAGCCAAAAGCTACCTTTCTCTGCCTCCTCTGCCAGATCCTTTGTTGCCCTCCTTAGCCTCCCTCCGGCCACTCCTGCTTCCCTCAAGAGGCGTATGGTTGACACCCCAAGGAAACCTCGGCATCCGACCTCCACTGGGTGGATGGTCGTCTTCCAGCCAGCCTCCCGGCACTCGGCAGCGAGCTCCGAGTACTTGGCCTTCTTCCGTTCGAAGGCGGCCTCGATCCCCTCCTCCAGTGGTACAGTGAGCTCAATGAGGTGCGTCGATCTCGCCTTGGTTGACCACACCACTATGTCTGGCCGGAGAGATGTGGTGGTTATCTCCGTGGGGAACCGGAGCTGCTTATCTAGGTCAACCCTCATGTCCCACTCCTGGTTGGGGGAGAAGAGCCTTGCTGTTTCTCTTGATCTGGTGCTTCTCCTTACCCCTCCTTCCGACACAAAGATGGTGGGGTCCTCTGCTGATGGTGGTTGTTTGCTACCCTGTCGACACTCCTCAAGTACTTCGGCTAGCTTTCTCAGGACCTGATCGTGGCGCCATCTGTAGCGTCCCTGTGAGAGAGCGATCTTACAGCCTGCCAAGATGTGCTGGAGACTTGCGTTGGGAGCATTGCAGAGTACGCAGGATTCTTCATTTCCAAACCACTGGTGGAGGTTCCGAGGGCAGGGAAGCGTGTCGTAGGTTGAACGAATAAGGAAACTAAGTCTTGCCTGTGGGATCTTCCACACGTCTGACCAACTGATGTTCCGGTTCATGATTCCCTCCCAGGTTGTCCAGCTTCCTTGTCGACCCTGCGCCACGGCCTTGATTTTGTAGCGATCTTCCTCCATCCTCGTCACCTCTGCTACCACCATCTCCTTCCTTTGCTTGTGATTGGCCTTGGACCAAAAGCGTGGCGTCTCTCCCCATCCTAGACCTGCTCTTCCTACCTGAACTCTGCCCATGATCTCCCGGTGTTGTAGCCGACCGACAGCTTGATCGACCTCGGTTTGGGCATTCCACTTGCGGCCAGTAGGAACCTTGGCATTTGCGTTCTTTACTGACTCGTCTGTGGACTCCCTCAGCTCGAGAACCAACCTGGTCTTTTCTTGCATGTAGCCCAACTGTATGGACTGCAGTGGCAGCTGCAGCATGTTTTTTCCAAATAGACCGGTTTCAGATAGGCACCGTGGCAACCCCAACCACTTTCGGATGAATGAGTTGGCTTTTCCGTCCATCTTACTTACAGTTGATGAGGGAATCTCACTCATTTTCAGGGGCCACATCACCCTCCTGTAGAGTGTAAACTGGTAGCACCAGACCTTAAACTTCCCAGGGAGTTGGCTTTGGTCGATCCTTGCCAGTCCGTCGGAGAGCTGCTTCATGACGGTTTTCCCCATCTGTCTGTCAGATAGGTCTGCAGTGTACTGCCTCCCCAGGCTTTTGATCGGTTGCTCTGATAGAAGTGGGATTTATTCCCCTCCAATGACGAAGATGGTATTGTCATTTCTGACTCCTCTCCTGAGGGACAAGCTCCGAGACTTGGAGGGCTTGATCTTCATTCTTGCCCATGACATCAATTCGTCCATCCTCTTCAGCAGTCTTGATGTGCATGCTGATGTCTGAAGGAGGCTGGTGACATCATCCATGTAACTCCTCAGTGGGGGAAGCCTCTTGCCAGTTGGGAGTTTGATCCCCCCAACCATTTGCCTTGCCCCGATGAGGATTATCTCAAAGGCTGCTACAAACAGTATTGGAGAAATAGTACACCCCATCGCGATTCCTACTTCGAGCCGCTGCCATCCGGTGGTGAAGTCCTGGAGGGAAAAACACATCTGCAAGTTGCTAAAGTACTGAGCTACCAGGCTCTTGACGCAGGTGGGCATGTGGAAGAATTCCATGGCATAGTTGACCAGCTGATGCGGAACTGATCCGTACGCGTTGGCAAGGTCAAGCCAGATGACATGCAGGTCGGTCTTCTCCCGCTTGGCCTTCTGGATCTGGTCCCAGATCATAGTGGAGTGCTCTACACATCCTGGGAAACCTGGAACTCCTGCCTTCTGGCAGTTGGTGTCAACATAGCCATTCTCGAGCAGATAGTTAGTCATCCTCCTGGCTAGCACTGAGAAGAAGATCTTTCCTTCTACATTCAGTAGTGCAATGTTCCGGAATTGGCTAATGTCTTTGGAGTTCGTTTCCTTAGGTATGAAGACTGCTACCGCTCTTTGCCACTCAGATGGAATGATTTGCTTTTTCCAGGCAGTTCTCATCAGATACCATAGTAGCTCTAGTACCTTGGGGCAGTTCTTATAAAGCTTGTAGGGGACCCCATTGGGACCAGGTGCGGAAGAGGACCTTGCCTTCTCCACGACTTGCCTGACTTCGCTGAGCTTGAGGGGCATGATGTTGAACTCAACTGTTGGCTTTGCCGGCTGGGGCACGTATCCTGGAGTTCCTAAAGGGACGCTCCTTTGTGGATCACTGTACTGCTCTTTGACATACTGCTCCAGTTTCTCCTTGGTGGTTTCGAGCCTGCCACTCTTCTTTTCCTCCAGTAGTTGTCTGGCATGCTTGAAGGGATCCTTGAAGAAGTTGGCTCGCTCTCTCTGCTTCCGCTGGCTGCGCTTGCGGATGCGTTCAGCTCTGCGAAGCCCGGCTAGCCTTTTCCGGACCTCCTCCCACAGGACTTTCAGACCCTCTCTCTCTGCGTGGGTTGCCTTCCTCCAGTTCTTGCGGAGTTGCCGACGCCTTTGCACAAGTTGGAGGATTTCCCTTTCCCTCCTTCCCTTCTCTCTCCTGGCGGTCCTCTGTTTGGGCTTTATTTATCTGAACCCATAGGCAAACATTAGTTTTTCTTGGTTTAAGCATAAACCTCATTACATTTCTCTAAAAACAAGACTTAATATCTCATGTCATTTTTCTTCAATGAATTTTTTTAAGTGAAGATATGTACCTCTGATAATATCAAAGGTCATCAAACCTATGAATCCCATCATTACAAACATTAATTCAAGCTCATTTCCTGTTCTGGCGGTACATATGCTTGTTTATTTGTGTATGGATTGTTTAGTGTTATAAAAGTTGGACTGACGTTCTGCAGGAGTGAATGTGGACAAAACACAGCTCTCAGCCAGCACATGAAAGCGTAGTTAACACACTAACAGTGGACACAGTACATCAGCTCACACACACACACACACACACACACATACACACGCACACACACACACACACACACACACACACACACACACACTCACACACACACACACACACACACACACACACACACACACACACACACACACACACACACACACACACACACACACACACACTCACTCATTTTGGCTGCACTCTTCATTTGTAATGAATGCACCTGCTGTTCCTCACATTTATGGATTATGCAAATGTTTATCAAATTGACTGTTTTAAAAAGGAGAAAAATCCAACACTCAGGCACCTGATCTCTCCTTGTCACGGCACATTCCAGTCCGCCTGGCTGCTCGTTGGTTCTAACAGGATTACGGTTCTGCAGGGGAGAACCGCAGGGCGCTGCAGTGACCTGTGGAGAGATGAATATGAGTGTGATGATGTGCTTCAGGAGGATTTTTCAAAGTCACAAATGTTTCCTTTTAATTTGGGTTTTAATAGAGGTTTATAAATGATACTCAAAGGACAAAACCTGAAGCTATAATTTAAGCCCACATTTTATAGCTGTATTAATAATTGCTTAGAATCCTAATAAAATATTATAAATGCCTGTAATTGAATTATAAAAAATATAATTGTATTCAAATTATATATATATATATATTTTTTTTATTTTATTTTATTATTATTATTATTTTTTATATAATATATATATATATTTTTTTTAAATAGGCCTAATATATATATATATTATTTTTTAATTTTTTACTGCAGCAGAGAAATAATTTGTTACCCTATTCTGGAAATTCATCTGCATATTCATGACACCCTTACTAGAAGCTTATTTGCATTAACATGCTGGGAAATTCTGAGAGATTTATTACATCATTGAGATGATCTCATGCCTCTTGTCATAAAGCTGATGAATATGGACATGTGAAGAAAACAGCGCAATAAACATACAGGTATGAGCCCCGCGACTGCAATGTAAAATTCAAATGAGTATCGTAAAATAACCGGAAAATTGATTAACCAAAATTACTGTCTGTAATCCATAAAGCTAGACTGCACAGGAGGGAAAATACAACACACACATACACACTGAATGAGGGTGGGCTGTGATTGGATGATGACCGGTGTCGTGATTATTCTCAAGTGTCGGGTTGCTGTTGTATCAGTCAGTGGTTAGATCAGCATAGCACTCAATAAACGGGGCAAGGGAGGTCACGTACGGGACAAATAAATTAGGCCCAATATACGGGACGTCCCGGCTAATACGGGACAGTTGGCAACCCTAGCACTGTCTGTAAAGATGAACAAAAACCGTGTTAAGGCCCGTTCACACCAAGGAGACAAAGATAACGATAAAGATATAGTTCTAAAAATCATTCTCAATATTATAGAGTAGCAGAGTCCACACTACAACTATGATGATAACGGCACATAGAAACAATATTTGGAACTTGGAATCAAGTAAGCGGAAGTGGCTTACCGGAAATCTAACACATTATATTTAAAAAATGGCGGCACCCGCTCTTGCGTGAAGAATAAGCTGGATAGCCAGCTAGAAATTTTACGTTCCCAGAACGTTCTGAGAACGTCCCCGCTGGTGTCAAGGACGTTGCCTGGTAATGTTCCCACAACGTTCCCAGACAGTCATGATGTGGAGTTCTTTAAAGGGTTTGGGGACGTTATTTGGAGGACCTTCAGGGAACATTCAGGACGTTCTGGGAACGTTTAGAAGACCATATTTAATTCAGAAATCCAATGTTTCCAAAACATTCTGAGAACGTCCTGCAGAACTTTTAGGGACCAACTTAGAATATTATTTTTTTGTCCTATTAAGGTCTTTTGTTATATTTAAAGAATAAGAAGCTGATGCTTCTCCGCTTCAACCTGATCTGCAGGCTCTGTGTGTGTGACAGGAGTTTTTTTTAATATACTGTGTACATTTTGCTGCCATTGTTGCTGAGCTTAACACGTCTGCATTCTTGATTTTATAATAACAATTGTAAAAGACTGTTTTACATCAACGAGCCAAATAGCGGGATCACCACAACCTTTTTCCCATGGAAAAGTGGTGTAGCCTTTACCAAATAATAGGAAAAAATTACAATAAAAGAAAAGAGACAAAAATAATACAAACATATTCTAAAGACCCTCGCATTGAACTTTATGCCGCTTAGATTTCGTGAGGAGACCCTGCAGGCTATGTAAACAAGAGTTAAAATAAGCAAATTGGAATAGGCCTAGCGCTTACATTAGCTTGTTTATCTAAAAAAAAAGCCAATATAGCCTACGCGAGAATGGTTAATTAAAATAACTTTACATGATAATCACATTGGCTTTTTCTGGCTCGCTGTCGGTGAAGAAAACAGGAAAAAGACCGCCGTCAGGTGTCTGTCCGAGAAGGGTCCAGCCCGCAGACAAACCAGATAAACGTGACAGAAGTTGACGGAAGTTGAACCTCGGTTCGTCCCACGTCACCGCGCACAAAACGTGATGTATCTGAGAATGTTCTCATTAAGTTAGTCACAAAACGTTCTCATATGGTCAACAGAGAACCATATGGGAACGTCCTTATTATGTCCTCTTTGTAATGTTGCTATGTGACCATAAAATAACCAATATGGAACGTTCCCCTAAAGTCACATAAAGAATGTCATTGTATGACCAACTTAGACCCATATGAGAACGTTTTGATCATCCTCTTTGTACCGTTGTTGTGTGACCATAAGATTACCATTACGGAACGTCCCCCTAAAGTCATATAAGGAACGTTATAATATGACCAACTTAGAACCATATGCGAACACTCTGATTATGTCCTCTTTGTAACGTTGTTGTGTGACCATAAAATAACCAATATGGAATGTCGCCCTAAAGTCCTATAAGGGAGGTTATTTTTATGACCAACTTAGACCCATATTAGAATGTTCTCATTAAAGGAGAACTCCGGCGCAAAATGAACCTTTGGTCTAATAAAACATTGGTACCTAGTCAACCGTTCTCTGAGATTTGTTTTCATGATAATCGAATGTAAAGAGTTTTATCTCTAAAAACTGTTTAGTGTATAACGCTAGTAATGGGGGCATTTAATAAGTAAAAAGAAATCGCTAGTTAATACCACTAACAAGGCTCAAAATAGCCCCACACTAACACAGTAACATAATGAGGGTCCCTACATGCAAAACGAAGCATTGAAAACTTTGTAAGTGTACAGACCGTTTAATAAGAAGATATTTTATAAAGACAGTCCACTTCGTGTATACAGACAGGATCCATCTTTGGAAAACAGTCTCGACTAATCAAACCACGAACGACATTCATACAGTTCAGAAGTTCACTGAACTTCATACAGTTCAGCTCACTTAGTACGTCGTTCGTGGTTTGACTAGTCGAGACTGTTTTCCAAAGATGGCTCCTGTCTGTATTATAATTATATTTAATTATATTAAAAAATTATATTAAAAAAGGAAAATAATTCAATTAAAACTTTTCTTACTAACAGGTTGGACAAATGTGGAATGACAGAGAATAGTTGTGCTGTTTTGACTTCAGCTTTCAGCTCAAAGTCCTCCAATCTGACAGACCTGGATCTGAGTATTAATGATCTAGGAGACTCAGGTGTGAAGTAGCTCTGTGTCGGACTGGAGAATCCTCCCTGTAAACTAGAGAAGCTGAGGTAAATGTCTGGAAAACTAATGCATTACTTTGGAAAACTTGTGAACTTGGATTCAAAAACTATTCACATCTGATTAAGCATCTCTTAAACTAAAAAGTAATGAACCACTGACCTGTGCTTACAAATCCACTCTTTCTTCAGGTTTTCCAACTGTAATGTTACACATGAAGGTGTGACGGCACTGGCCGAAGCTCTGGAATCAAATCCATCCCACCTGAAAGAGACCGATCTGCTTGAGAATGATCTGGAAGAGTCAGACTTTAATGTGATCTCCATGATACTGGACAAGTCATCATTAAAACAGCACTAACACAATAAAATCTTAGCAAAGTGTAAGCTTTGATCGTTTTGATAAACTGTATTCTGAATTATACACATGTATTATATATATATATACACTCACCGGCCACTTTATTTGGTACACCTGTCCAACTGCTCGTTAACACTTAATTTCTAAGCAGCCAATCACATGGCGGCAACTCAGTGCATTTAGGCATGTAGACATGGTCAAGACAATCTCCTGCAGTTCAAACCGAGCATCAGTATGGGGAAGAAAGGTGATTTGAGTGACTTTGAACGTGGCATGATTGTTGGTGCCAAAAGGGCTGGTCTGAGTATTTCAGAAACTGCTAATCTACTGGGATTTTCACGCACAACCATCTCTAGGGTTTACAGAGAATGGTCCGAAAAAGAAAAAACATCCAGTGAGCGGCAGTTCTGTGGGCGGAAATGCCTTGTTGATGCCAGAGGTCAGAGGAGAATGGCCAGACTGGTTCGAGCTGATAGAAGGGCAACAGTGACTGAAATAACCACTCGTTACAACCGAGGTATGCAGCAAAGCATTTGTGAAGCCACAACACGCACAACCTTGAGGCGGATGGGCTACAACAGCAAAAGACTCCACCGGGTACCACTCATCTCCACTACAAATAGGAAAAAGAGGCTACAATTTGCAAGAGCTCACCAAAATTGAACAGTTGAAGACTGGAAAAATGTTGCCTGGTCTGATGAGTCTCGATTTCTGTTGAGACATTCAGATGTTAGAGTCAGAATTTGGCGTAAACAGAATGAGAACATGGAACCATCATGCCTTGTTACCACTGTGCAGGCTGGTGGTGGTGGTGTAATGGTGTGGGGGATGTTTTCCTGGCACACTTTAGGCCCCTTAGTGCCAATTGGGCATCGTTTAAATGCCACGGCCTACCTGAGCATTGTTTCTGACCATGTCCATCCCTTTATGGCCACCATGTACCCATCCTCTGATGGCTACTTCCACCATGTCACAAAGCTCTAATCATTTCAAATTGGTTTCTTGAACATGACAATGAGTTCACTGTACTAAAATGGCCTCCACAGTCACCAGATCTCAACCCAATAGAGCATCTTTGGGATGTGGTGGAACGGGAGATTCGCATCATGGATGTGCAGCCAACAAATCTGCGGCAACTGTGTGATGCCATCATGTCAATATGGACCAAACTCCCTGAGGAATGCTTCCAGCACCTTGTTGAATCTATGCCACGAAGAATTGAGGCAGTTCTGAAGGCAAAAGGGGGTCCAACCCGTTACTAGCATGGGGTACCTAATAAAGTGGCCGGTGAGTGTATATATATATATATATATATATATATATATATGCAATTTGTTTAATAAAAATCAAGTATACCATATACAAACTATTTGTTAAATGTTATGATCTACACACAAAAGAACATCATTTATGGTCATATAAGTACCAAAGGAGTAGGAGAAACTGTGACAATGAAAATAACTCTATCGGAAAATAACCATTTACCTGGTTTATAGGCTAAATTGATTTTACGTCATAGCTACCACTTGCAATTGTCAGGCCAGTGGGAGCCAGGGCTAACAACGTGGCGGGCAGGGACAATATCCTTGGACCTTAAAGGGATAGATCACCCAAAAATATAATATTTTGTCATTAATTACTCACCCTTCAACACCTTCGTTCATCTTCGAAACACAAATTAAGATATTTTTGTATGAAATCCGAGAGCTTTCTTTCCCCACAGTAAAACACAGTAACAATAAAGAGGCTTTCAAATTAAGGCGAGACACGGCAGGCAAAAACATCGTTTTTTTTTCACTGGTCAATTTTGAGATTTCGGGATATTTGTCTTCAAAAACATGTCTTCTTTCAGACTTGTGGTGAAAAAAAGTCTGAAATACACATTTAGGTCTTTATTTTACTACACTTTGTCTGTTTGCGTCTGTAGATTTCTCATAAATTCATCAAAAGTTGGCGTTGTAAATCATCCGTTGCTCCGCTATCGCTGTCTGCACCCTGTCATCACACACACCGTTAGAAAGCTCTCTCTCTCCTGTACAATGTTGTCGGATCCAAATATGGTCATTTCCTTTTTATCAGCAACCAATCGTGAAAGTAAAAGGGCGCAAATGCGCAATCTCATTGGCTGATGCTAAATCTTTAAAGCCCGTTTTCTCAAAATGACCTTTCTCTCATTCTCAAAGTCCGAAATCTCCACTTCGGTAGCACCTATATACACCAAACTTTCCAGTCTTGTACCTAGTTATATTATGAAGACATTTACAGAGGAATTTGTAAATATATTATTCCTAGCCTGATTTATATAACATTTTATTCCAAAAAACATGGCAAAAATCATTTTTTTAAGGCTATTGACAGTATATTCTGATTTACAGGATAACAAAAGTAGATATCCATAAATCCCTCTGTAATTTTTTTCCCATCTAATATGTGAACACAATGAAAACATTTTTTTGAACCTGGCTTTATCCAATACTCAGATTTCATTTTTTGAAATATATGCAAATTTGTGCATATTTAATTAGACAATGCCTAATTTGCATATTTAAACATTAAATTACAGAAAACTTGTAATACATTTTTTTCTCATCTTAATGTAGGTAATCAACTGGGAAAGTTTCATGGTGATATCTGCTAGTTAAAAAAATTACCCTAATCACCTGTAGTGTCTCGCCTTAAGAGAAAGCTGATAAAAAAAAATTAAATAAAAAAAAACATTTTAAAAATAAATCAAATAGGCCTAAAACATTGGTAGATGAACAAAACAGTAATCTTAATACTGTAGTCTCCACAAGTAGCAGCAACATTATTGCTTTAATACTTTCTAGCAGTGGTTCTCCACCAAACTTGGTAATGTGGTTCATACAGTATCAGCTCCATCTGTGATGAATCATAAACCTGTCAGTTTCATATAAGATTGAGCTCCTCCTTCTCAGAGCAGGTAAAACAGAACACACCATCATTCTCCTGTTTCAGAAGACAGCGAGGGGAATCCAGAGCACACATGGTAAGTACAACTGCACAGACTGAGAGAAGAATGTTTGATAGTTTACATTAGGCAGGATAAATAATTTTGAGTTAAACAGTAAAGACTCAAATACATTTGACACAGTCTAATCTGAAGCTTTTCAGTTATATTATTTGCAGAATGCATTAAGTTTAAGTGTTATAAACAGCACAAAATAAACACTTTGCTTCCACTACAACTTATATAATTTTATGATCACAAAATGTATGTATTTATGTTCAGTAAGACACTCTCAAACAGTCAAAGCCTTCCACAACCTGAAGGTATATGAACTATTAACTAAACCAGGAAATAACTCAAAAACCAGTCAAACCAGCTTGATGTATTTGTGTCCTTCATTGTTTTTCTTCCTCATTCCCAGTCATTTGATTTCGTAAAAAATATATTTTTTTTTGTTTAGTTTTTTATCTTTATTTGATTGTGATGGACACAGAATTCAGTTCAGCAGTTGGGAAAACACAAACACCATAATGAATTCTGAAGAAGACACTGATTATCACAACACTTGTGATGGAGAGAAAAGGTGAGAGAAATATTTTTTAATCATTTGTACATGAATCATATTTATATCGATATAAATCAAATATAAAAATATATAGCCTACTATATAATAATATTTTAAAGAAGCATATTCTTTATATTTATATTATTAAGTGACAGATCAAAAGCAAATTCACTTCAAACCAAAAGTTTACAATTTGAGATCAAATTATACTGCTTATAACCCGGTACAGCTAATTACATTTTATTACCAAAGGCATTGACAATCTTAATATAATTTGAGTGAAAGTGATGCTGAATTGCTCTAAACTATAAAGATGGATGTATTTTTCAGTTCTGAAGAAAAATCACATTCACCTGTCAGTGTTTTGTCCTTGAAGAGTGACAAATCAATGAAAATACCAATTCAGTTAAAAGCTGAAGATCCTCAGTTTAAACAAAGGTAAATCCAATTACATTTATTTTTGCATGTGGCTTCATAGCTGTGTTGCTTTTGATCCTGTAGCAAGATGTAAATAATGTTTTCATTGCAATTTGCCAATAACCTTTCATTAATAGAGATTAATGAAACCAACATTTTAATTTACTTGAAAATAATAAATTCAACTTTTGAGAGATGCTTTTTTAAGATTAATGAAACTTTTAGATTAACGAAACCAAATGATTTGTTAACTTTCGAGAAAAGGTTGATGTTTTTCAGGTCTCTGGAGAGATCAGTATCACATGTCCCCAGTGTTTTGTCCATGAAAAGTGACAAATCAATGAAAATACCAATTCAGTTTAAAAAAGGAGATTCTCAGTTCGATCAGAGGTAAATAGAACTATTTTTATGTGACGTAGCTTTAATGGTTTTGGCATCAAAATAATTTGATGGTTTTGTCAATATACATTTTTGCTTTCAGATGATACAGTATTGTCCTGAACAAATCTTTATGACATCGACCTTTATTTGGAATCACATAATCATTGTTGTTTAATGGTGAGATTGATTTTTTATTATTATTTTTTTTCAGTTCTGAGGAAAGATCACATTCATCTGATCCCAGTGTTTGGTCCCTGAAAACCGACAAACCAATGAAAATACCAAATCATTTAAAAAATGGATATTCTCTGTATGACCAAAGGTAAATCTATTCATCTTTTATTTGCATGTGTTATAGCCATGATAATTGTAGCTCTAAAGATATAAAAAGCATGTTGTTTGTGAATGTTTAAAAAGTATTTCCTCAATCCACACTAAATTTGATTTATTATATTTATTATCTGATCCCAGTACAAAACAAATTAAAGATGAATCAAATATACCACAACAGTGGTATCGTTTCATTCGAAACACCTTTTTAGTGTTCATTCAGTGTTCACACTAGAAAGGTGCACTTCTATGCTTCCCAGGTAAGGGAGGGTGAACGGGGGTCTGATGACTCACAATATTAATTGCAGAGAACAAGGATTAGTACAGATTATTTGCTGTTAACTCTCACCAGATGCCGGGTTTCAGCAATAAACGGCAGAGCATCTCCGACTTCCTCATTGTTCAGTTGCCATCATGCTGATCTCTCACATGATCTGTTTTTGAAAAGTGAGAAATAACATAGTAAAACAAGATTCAAGTCATTATTCAATGAATTATGTATCTTGCTTATTAGAATCACTACTCTTCTATTTTTAGCAATTTGTACAGAAGTCACAGTCTTCATTAGTAGAAACATCTAATTAAATTGGCCACAAAAATTACATTACAGAGATTACAAAAAAGGAAAATACATATGATATCATAGTGTTTAAGATATTTATCTGTTATTTATAAATTTATGTTGTTTGAATATCATGAAAAAAGTGTCAAGTTTACACTAAATGGCCTACATAGGCTACAGGTTTTTATTATTTTCGAAAAAATTATATTTTTTACAGACATAATGGTTACAGACATAACCAGCAAAAACGTGATCCAGAGATCTACCAAAAATTAAAATCTTGCATGAAAAAAAAGCATCTCTACATTTTAGAAGGATTTGCAAAGCAGGGAAACCCAACACTCCTGAATGAGATCTACACAGAGCTTTACATCACAGAGGGTGGAAATGGAGAGATCAGTAATGAACATGAAATTAAAAGGATAGAGAAATCATTGAAGGCTGCTGAAGGAGCAACAATACCAATCAAATGCAATGACATCTTTAGACCTTTACCTGGACAAGACAAACCCATCAGAACTGTGCTGACAAAGGGAGTCGCTGGCATTGGAAAAACAGTCTCTGTGCAGAAGTTCATCCTGGACTGGGCTGAAGAGAAAGAGAATCAGGACGTCCAGCTCGTATTTCCACTGCCTTTCAGAGAGATCAATCTGATGAAGGACAAAAAGTTCAGTTTAGTTGGTCTTCTTCAAACCTTCTTTATGGGAGAGACAAGTTTACATCTGATTCAAAACTCCTCTGTAGTTTTCATCTTTGATGGTCTGGATGAGTGTCGTCTTCCCTTAAACTTTCACAGCAATGAGACTCTACTGGATGTGACCAAAGAGACATCACTGGACGCGCTGCTGACGAACCTCATTGTGGGGAATCTGCTTCCCTCTGCTCTCATCTGGATCACCTCCAGACCAGCAGCAGCCGATCTCGTCCCCTCTGAGTGTGTCCATCGAGTGACAGAGGTACGAGGCTTCAATGATCCACAGAAGGAGGAATACTTCAGGAAGAGAATCAGTGATCAGAGTCTGGCCAATACAATCATCACACACCTGAAGTCCTCAAGGAGCCTCTACATCATGTGCCACATCCCAGTGTTCTGCTGGATCTCAGCCACTGTTCTGGAGAAGATGCTGAGCGAAGCAGAGAGAGGAGAGATTCCCAAGACTCTCACTCAGATGTATACACACTTCCTGATGGCACAGATTAGCATCAAAGACACAAAGTACAATGAGAAGAATGACACAGACAGAGAGATGATTTTCAAATTAGGGAAACTGGCTTTTCAGCAGCTTGTGAAAGGCAATGTGATCTTCTATGAGGAAGACCTGAGAGAGTGTGGCGTTGATGTGACAGAAGCATCAGTGTACTCAGGATTGTGCACTCAGATCTTCAGAGAGGAGTTTGGCTGGTATCAGGGGAAAGTCTTCTGCTTTGTTCATCTGAGCGTTCAGGAACATCTAGCGGCTCTATATGTGCACCTCTCCTTCCACAACAGCAGCAAAAATGTCCTTGCAGAAGGCAACACAAATGAATCAGAAATGAATGTGACAGTGCCAATCATACTCAAATGTGCAGTTGATAAAACTTTAGAAAGTAAGACTGGACATCTCGATCTCTTTCTTCGCTTTCTCATGGGACTTTCGATTGAGTCAAACCAGGCCCTCCTGGAACGTTTTTTTGCGAAAAGAACAATTATCCCCCAGGACTCCTCGGAAACTACTGAGTACCTCAAGGATAAACTAAAAATCTGTTGTCCAGAAACAAGTATTCTTCTGTTCCACTGTCTAAATGAACTTAATGATCATTCTCTAAATGATGAAATCCAAAAATACATAACCTTAGGAAAAGTTGAAGACATCCAGTCCCAAGAACTTTGGTTTGCTCTAATGTTCATTTTAATGACATCAGATGAGAAGTTTGATGAGTTTGAACTATATAAATATGGTAGATCAGATACAATCTTTGGCTGGCTTCAGCCAGTGATCAAACTGTCTACAAAGGCCCGGTGAGTACTTTTCATAATTTATTATATTTGTGAGTGCAACGAATTTGTTAAAGGAACACTCCGACTTTTTGGGACTTTAGCCTATTCACCTTATCCCCCAGAGTTAGATAAGTTCATACATACCTTTTTCATCTCCGTGCGTGCTATAAGTCTGTTTGACGCACCCACCGCTAGCCTAGCTTAGCACAAAGACTGGATGTAAATGGTTGCAGCTAGCATACTAATCCAAATAAGTGACAAAATAACGCAAACATTTTCCTATTTACATGTTGTGATTTGTATAGTCACAGAGTGTACAAAAAACAAAGTCACATGAGACAGACATATTTTAACCGTATAAATACTGGGAACTATATTCTCTGAAGGCGAAGCACTGCTACTTGGGCGGAGTGTTAACCGCAGCACCTGAGACGTACCGTACCCAAACTCTGAACGAACTCTCTGCTCCTCACCACGGCGCGTCTCAGGTGCTGCGGTTATCACTCCGCCCAAGTAGCAGTGCTTCGCCTTCAGAGAATATAGTTCCCAGTATTTATACTGTTAAAATATGTCTGTGTCTCATGTGACGTAGTTTTTTGTACACTCTGTGACTATACAAATCCCAACATGTAAATAGGAAAATGTTTGCGCTATTTTGTCACTTATTTGGATTAGTATGCTAGCTGCAACCATTTACATCCAGTCTTTGTGCTAAGCTAGGCTAGCGGTGGGTGCGTCAAACAGACTTATAGCACGCACGGAGATGAAAAAGGTATGTATGGACTTATCTAACTCTGGGGGATAAGGTGAATAGGCTAAAGTCCCAAAAAGTCGGAGTGTTCCTTTAATATATATATAAAAAAAACATCTAAACAACCTCTCTTTCTTTTCCAGGTTGGATAATTGTAATATTACAGAAAAAGGCTGTATAACGCTGTCTATACTTCTTTCATCACAATCCAATGTGAGAGAGCTGAATGTGAGCCACAACAAACTGCAGGACTCAGGAGTAGAAATACTCAGTGTCGGAGTAAAGGAATCATGCTATGCCAGACAGATGTATGGTTCTATGGAGTAAATTTAAATATTACAACATTATAATACACAATTTACATATTATGTAGACATTTAATATGTTTCTATGTCACTTCAGAATTGATGAATTGTTCTGCAATGTGCCAAACAAAAAGGACAAATCTGAAGATTTTATAAGTCTCACTGCTGGACTACAGGACACAGAGTGTAGACTGGAATCTTTGAAGTAGGTTAACTCTTAATGGAAAACTTTAAATGAGTCATCATGCAAATTGTGCATGGATTTCTGCCAATAGATCGAGACAACATGTATTCTCTTCTCTCTGTAGCCTGAAGAACTGTGGAGTAACAGAAGCGGGCTGTGTTTTCCTGAGCTCAGCTCTGAGTTTAAACCCTTCTCATCTGAAAGTGCTGGACCTGAGCTGGAATAACATAGGAGACTCAGGAGTTAAACAGCTCTGTGCTGCTCTGGAGAAAGTTCAGTGTGCATTAGAAACACTGAAGTGAGTTATAGTGATCACATATACTGAATTGAGGGTTAATAATGACTAATGCCTTTAACCGCTTTATTAACAGGCTTAATAACTGTAATATAACACACAAAAGTTGTGCAGCATTGAGGCAAGATGATTCTGAATAATTGTAGATTCAGTACACAGCAAATTCCCCATTAAACAATATTGCTCCATGTGCAATTTGTTTTGTTAAAAAAGTTACAGCTTATCAAGGCCAAAATAACATAAATTCTTGTATTCTCCCCTTGCAATATTCAGATTCAGATCAGTGCTTAACAAATATTGCTTTTAATTGCTGATTCTTTAACTATTACCCTCAATCCTAAGTTAATGTTTAGCAGTTATGCGTAATTACTAAAACTAAGCCTAACCATACAGCACTGAGTTGATTTTTAATAAAAAAGCCATATTTCCACCAATAACACCACAAAGACATGTCAAATATAACAACAAACTAATTGAATAATGAAATATTGATAAAGACTGTGAGAGAAACATATCTCTGTTTGAACCTCATTCCATTGAGATCAGAAAGATTCAATTGTTTTTTTAAAGGCATCATTTTTCAAATCCACTCTGCTTTCTTCAGGTTGTCCAACTGTAATGTTACACATGAAGGTGTGACGGCACTGACCGAAGCTCTGAAATCAAATCCATCCCACCTGAAAGAGATCGATCTGCTTGAGAATGATCTGGAAGAGTCAGACTTGAATGCGATCTCCATGATACTGGAAAAGTCATCATAAAAACACCAATCCTTAAGATGACTCTACAAATAAACACTTAAGCTTTGAACAATGAGTAGTAATCTCACAATTGTAAAAATGTATTAAAATTTTCTGTACATGGAAAAAAATGTATTAAGAAGTTTTTGCAAATCAAATCCTGATATAATCAAACTTAAGGTAAAAACAAATCACATTTTGAATGGACTGAAAGTTTGGATAGTGTAATGTATAAGCATTTCAGTTATTCTGTGTTGACGTAAAAGGCGACGTCTGCCCACACAGTGTACATGTGTGAGTCTGTATGCGACCAGGGAGTACGAGGCCTATCCTGTAAATAAGGTTGATAAAGTGTTCTTATCTCCACATCTACTGGCATCCTTATAGACGGCTCTACAAACATGCATGTCCGACCAATTACAACAGGGAGTGACATTACAGATAATATGGTTTTATATTCTGTATTTAAAGTACATTATATATACATTTCCGGTAACAATTTACAATAAGGTTTCAATTGTTCAATACATTAGTTAACATGAACTAACAATGAAAAGTCCTTCTAAAGCATTTATTCATCTTAGTAAATTTTAATTTGCAAAATTTACTAATACATAATTAAAATCAAAAGTTGTGTCTGTTATTATTGTTTAATAGACCTGAGCAAACATCAACTAAGAATGAACAGATGTATTTGTATTAATATTACAAAGATTTATACTATAACAAATGTAATCTTTTCTGTAATTTAATGCATTAAACGTTAATTAATAGGACCTTTTTGTAAAGGGTTACCACTTTTATAAAGGTTTATACTGTATGCAATAAATATAATACATGTACAGTATACATACATTAATCTTCATCCCCATAAATCATAAGCAGTGTCAGAAGAAGCCGTTCGCAGATTCTGGGCAAAGTGACATCACTTTGTACAGGCCCCGCCCACGCCTGTTGACAGACTCTGCTGTATTAACAGAGACTCGCCCTCAGCGAATTGTACACTGTTTTGTTGTTGGATGCAAGAGTGAACATCCGTCTTCATTTACTCCCGACATCAGAGTTGCTGAAGACGCAGTGGATTAGTTTTATTTTTGAAGGGAACATGCCCCCATGTACCTAAATTAATTTATGTCTGCGTGAATCATTTTACACCAGGCTTTGTGAACAAGAGTCAATACAAGCGACAATACAAAACACAGGTTTTGTTAAAACGTTGTTACTCAAGGATGGATTACCAACTGTTCATGATCCAGCTTATAGTCTCCGGAGCGATACTGGTAACGGCAGTATTGAAAGGGAGAACACGTACTTCATTACAGTTCATCTGAGTTGTTTTACAGATATAAAGTTTACCAGTTTACCCCAGAAAAGGCATAAAAAGTCTGTATATATTTGTTCACTCTTAGTTGTAACAAGTGGTTTTGTGTAATTCACTGTGTATGTTGATGATAATGCAAGAGAGAGAGAAAGTTTATGGACTTCTAATGCACACATCTTGTACTGTGTTTTATTCAGCTCTTACTGTGATATTCTAGAATGGAAATGGACGCTTAATACACTTATATTGTATAATAAACTTCATAAAACTGAATCAGTAAAGTTTTGGCCATCCTTCGGACAGGGTCCGCTACAACAGGCTTGTACTAAAAATGGATAAAAGCAAGATGTCAACAACATAAGTTATAACCGTAATTAAACTAAACTATACCTGTTCTAACTCCATGTAGCATATATTCTCTCGGTCTGTAGGCATTATTGTCCGACTCCGTGTCGAACATATAAGGCTGAACAACGCTACTGACAGTTTCTGACATTTTCAGTGCGTGAGATTATCCTGTTTTGTCCTTTTATGAGCTCTTGAAGCGCCCCCTTTTTTTAAAAGGGGCCCAGCAACTCCAGTTCATTTGCATTTAAAGGGACACACACAAAACAGTGGGGAATTTTTATATGCTATAAAAAATTATATGTGGGGTATTTTGAGCTAAAACTTCACATACACACTCTGGGGACACTAAATCTACAAGCAGGTACACTGAACCAACTACACGCTCTAATCAGGTTTCATCTGACATAACAGTGAGTAGATGATGACAGTATTCACTTTGGGTTGAACTATCCTTTTTGGTAGAGGTATGTGCAAAATAAATATAGAAAGAAAAAGGCAAAAGATAAAAGGGGGTAAAAATCTAATAATGCTGGTTCTATTCGTGATCATCTAATCTACTACACTGTAACTGGTTTCTGTAATTTGAACAGTATTTTACTGTAATATGTACTGTAAGATACTGTAAAATGTTTATACAGTATGTTACTGTAAACAGCAAACGATTATGGGAAAATATATGGTCACTACTGTAATTCTTCTCTACTGTAAATCAATTTACAGTAGTGAACTTGCCCACAAAAAACTGACCAATGGCAAGAGAGATTTCCTTTGAATTTTTTTGACTGTATGGTTGAAGTGGCTGTTAATGTGGACAAAAGATGTACCGGTAACTCCAAAAAGGTTAGTAGGCTATACTATTTCTATGTTATGTAAAATAAGCATTTGCAAATGTTTTCATTTATGTTAACAGCAAACTAACATGATTTGTCTTTTTGTTTTCGTCGGAATGATTTTGGTGCCTTTTTTTCCTGACTGTCGGCCGGATCTCCGTCACGGTGATAATAATAACTGGTAAGTAAGCGAAGTTCACCTATATTATCCGAAATATTCTTTAGTTAAAACGATAACAATAACGTTTGTGTATTCCTCTGCCTCTTTAACGTAAGCTCGCCAGGCGGAGTCGTCGGTTAGGCTACTTAACGTTAACCGCAACGAACTAACGTGTCGTGAAATGCTGAGGTAAAGTGAGATAGACAAAATAACCCTTGTTTAAGTGAGGTTTTTAAACAATATTTTCAAGTATATGCTTTGATTTATTTTCAGGTTTGTGATCTGTATAATGTCTGCAGTCTGCAACGATGGAGGTGTGTGTTGGAGCCTTCATTGCCGTCATAACGGTGATAACATCAACTGGTAGGTTAACTTCACCTAAATAAGCCGAAGTAAACTTATTAAACAGAAAAAAAGAATAACTGTTGTATGTTCCGTCCCCTATTTAGCACACCTTAGCCAGAGCCATAGAGAGAAAGAGTTGCGACACACTTTGATGTCGCCGCGACGGCTGTCACGTGGTTCATGTAAGCCCCAATAGTTCCAAAACATACGCGGGCTGTCATGTTCTTCTATGGACAGACAGCAGCGATTGCATTATTAAACGGTAAATATAAAATAAAACACACACCCAAGTACTTTTTAAGCTGTTATTGCATTTTGTTAATGTCAGTTTTGCATTTGGAGAGGCAGGGTGACAACTTAGATAAGTTTTAGGCTATATCTTTGGAGGGAAAAGCTTAGTGTTCATGTTCGCATGGGTAGTAACGTTAATAGCACTGGCTTTAGCGGCTCTAACTTAACTTTTTCATGTCATTCATCTGATGATGGACGTCTCATGATATTTATTTTAGCACAACTGGGCTGTATTAGGCTATTGATTCCCGTGATCTTGCTTATAAATTCCGATTCAGCCATTAGCTTAACTTCGTGATCACGCAAAGAGGTCTGCAGTCCGTTCAGAATTCCAACCAACATAAAATATAAATAATTACGCTGTGCATGTCCAAATGAATGATTTAGGAGGGAAATAGACTGCTCCCATAACGTAGAAAGCAACGACTATATACACAGCAATGTTCGGTAAATATTCAACCGAAAAATATTCTTCATAAAATTAAACCGGAGAGATAGTTAATGAGTGAATTAACTATGTTCCTAAATACATATAAGCACATGCATAACCCTAACCCATTTAAATAAATGAATTGTGTGTGTGTGTATGTATATAATATTATATATAGGCTATATATATACACTCACCGGCCACTTTATTAGGTACACCTGTCCAACTGCTCGTTAACACTTAATTTCTAAGCAGCCAATCACATGGCGGCAACTCAGTGCATTTAGGCATGTAGACATGGTCAAGACAATCTCCTGCAGTTTAAACCGAGCATCAGTATGGGGAAGAAAGTTGATTTGAGTGACTTTGAACGTGGCATGATTGTTGGTGCCAGAAGGGCTGGTCTGAGTATTTCAGAAACTGCTAATCTACTGGGATTTTCACGCACAACCATCTCTAGGGTTTACAGAGAATGGTCCGAAAAAGAAAAAACATCCAGTGAGCGGCAGTTCTGTGGGCGGAAATGCCTTGTTGATGCCAGAGGTCAGAGGAGAATGGCCAGACTGGTTCGAGCTGATAGAAGGGCAACAGTGACTGAAATAACCACTCGTTACAACCGAGGTATGCAGCAAAGCATTTGTGAAGCCACAACACGCACAACCTTGAGGCGGATGGGCTACAACAGCAGAAGACTCCACCGGGTACCACTCATCTCCACTACAAATAGGAAAAAGAGGCTACAATTTGCAAGAGCTCACCAAAATTGAACAGTTGAAGACTGGAAAAATGTTGCCTGGTCTGATGAGTCTCGATTTCTGTTGAGACATTCAGATGTTAGAGTCAGAATTTGGCGTAAACAGAATGAGAACATGGAACCATCATGCCTTGTTACCACTGTGCAGGCTGGTGGTGGTGGTGTAATGGTGTGGGGGATGTTTTCCTGGCACACTTTAGGCCGCTTAGTGCCAATTGGGCATCGTTTAAATGCCACGGCCTACCTGAGCATTGTTTCTGACCATGTCCATCCCTTTATGGCCACCATGTACCCATCCTCTGATGGCTACTTCCACCATGTCACAAAGCTCTAATCATTTCAAATTGGTTTCTTGAACATGACAATGAGTTCACTGTACTAAAATGGCCTCCACAGTCACCAGATCTCAACCCAATAGAGCATCTTTGGGATGTGGTGGAACGGGAGATTCGCATCATGGATGTGCAGCCGACAAATCTGCGGCAACTGTGTGATGCCATCATGTCAATATGGACCAAACTCCCTGAGGAATGCTTCCAGCACCTTGTTGAATCTATGCCACGAAGAATTGAGGCAGTTCTGAAGGCAAAAGGGGGTCCAACCCGTTACTAGCATGGGGTACCTAATAAAGTGGCCGGTGAGTGTATATATATATATACATATAAAATATTATTAAAAATATTATATATTATATACATCAGGTTACCAGTTATAGCTAACGTTAGTGAAGTGTTGGTCACGTAAGCTATCGCTGCAATTAACCTATTATCTTCCAATAAACATTTACTAAAACTGGCTACATAAAATATAACTACAGACTAGATTCATGAGAGGTCGGCTAATGTGTGTAAAAGTAAAAAAATACAGTAATTTCATTAATTTACCAGCGAGCATACTTCGGAAGCACTGAAAATGAATGGGGTTCAATGGAGAAACTATCAGTGCTTGGAACTATTGGCTGCTCCATGACACGCGTTACTTCCGCATTCCAAAGTTCCTATGGCGGTCTATGGGTGTGTCGCAACTCTTTCTCTCAATGGCTCTGACCTTAGCTAGTTAGGCAGATGTAACAAGTTAACAGTGAGCTAACGTGAAAAAATAAGTTAAAGGAATAGTGCACCTCAAAAAGAAATTCTGTCATAATTTACTTGCCCACAAGTTGTTCTAAACCTGCATGAAGTTCTTTCTTCTGAACATAAAAGAAGATATTTTGAAGAATTTTTGAAATGGAACAGTTTGCTGGTCCCCATTGACTTCTATAATAAAAAAAAAATACAATGGATGTCAATGGGGACCTTTGTATACAGCACAATAAATAAATTAATACAGGTTATGAACAAGTTGAGGCTGAGTAAATGGTGACATAATTTTCATTTTTAAAGTAAACTAACCCTTTAAGCGACACCATTGTTAATTACATTTTTTGTTTTATTTTCAAGTTTGTGGTCTGAATCATGTCTGCAATGTCGGAGGTGTGTTTTGGAGTCTTTTCTTGTGATTGCCGTCGTAATGGTGAAGACATCTACAGGTGAGTAAGATGACATCAACTAAATTAGCTAAAGTATGCGTTAGTTAAGCAGGCAAACATAATGTAACTGCCGATGAAACCAACGGAAGGGGAGAAAACGGGTTTACCAGGCAGCAGAGTTAAAGTGCTTTTAAATAATCATCACTGTACATCACTGCTGCTGACGCTCTCCACTAATACACAGAACAGGTTGACGTTTGAGGAGGAGGAGGAGGAGGAGGAGGAGGAGGAGGAGGAGGAGGAGGAGGAGGAGGAGGAAAGGGTTAGCAATATACCATTATCAATATAGCAAAATTTTGCTAACTAATAAATATTGTTTAATTTATTATATAAACTATAAACACCATATCTTACATCATCTTTACCCCTCATGTCGTTGTTGTTAGTAATAAGTTCTGTTATTGTATTTTATTTCTGTGAACTATAATAACACTAAAAGGCTACTGTGACTTTGTCTGTTTCAGGAGAGTCTGTTCTCTAAGCAAAAACATGGATGCTGACTATGAAGGGCAGAATCATCATCCAGTTACAACAGCTAACAGACTCATCTTCAGCATTAGCTGTCCATTTTGTCGAATGCAGAATTAGGCAACCCAAAATATATATATTTTTTACATTACATTTACATTCATGCATTTGGCAGACACTTTTATCCCAAGCAACTTACATTGTATTTAAGTTTAAAGGAACACGCTACCGTTTTTTTTAAATAGGGGTTTTTCACTGTCTCCCCTATGTAGATAAGTGGGCAAACGCATTTTTGTCTCAGTGCATGCATTGTCTTATGGTCAGGGCCGGTTCTAGAGATTTGGAGGCCCTAGGCAATATTCATGTTGGAGGCCCCCCACCCCCAATAAAAAACTCTTGAAACAAATATGATTCCTAACCTTTTAATTTATACAACATTTAATTTAAAATGTTTTTACTTACACAGTACATAAGTTTGGACACATTACTATTTTTAATGTTTTTGAAAGAAGTCTCTTATGCTCATCAAGCCTGGATGTATTTGATAAAAAATACAGAAAAATAATATATAGTGAAATATTATTAAAATAATGGTTTTCCTATTTTACTATACTTTAAAATATATTTTCTGGGATGCAAAGCTGAATTTAGTGTAATGTGATCCTTCAGAAAACTTTATAATATTCTGATTTATTATCAAATGTTAGAAATGGTGCTTAATATGTATTTTATAACCTGTGATACTTTTTTTCAGGATTTTTTTTTTTATTATTAAAAAGTTGTTTTAACAAAGTCTTCACTATCACTTTTTATATATTTAACACATCCTTGCTGAATATTCCTGTTTTTTTTTTGTTGTATTTTTGATCAAATAAATGCAGGCTTGTAGAGCATAATAAAAAACTTCTTTCAAAAACATTAAAAATAGTAATTGGTCCAGACTTTTTACCAGTAGGCTAATGTACATATTAATCAAACTTCATCTAAGGTAATCTCTTTTTTGTTTAATGAAGATGTTATTGTTATTGTTATTTTGCTGTTTTATTCAATTTATTCACAGTTCCAGAATACCACTTCAGTGATATATGCTTTTATCATTTTTTCATAGCTGGTATGGGCAGGATTTTCCCCTCCCATTTAATCAATATTGACTGCAGATATTGTCCTATTATTAATATAAGTAATATGATATTATGCATTGCATTGCTAGCTTAAATATGCTATACACAAATCAAGTGGAAGAGAAAGACACGACCGCTACTGATTAGAAAAAAAAATTCTAAACTGATATTATTGGCGCGAGTAGGTGTCACGGGTGTGGTGTGGGTTGAAGAAGGCAGGCAGAGTCATAAGATCCAATTCCAAACATTTACTAATTAAATCCAAACACAGATACAGGGATGACAGGCAGAAGGATAACTCACACGAAAACACAGTAACATTAACAAGAACCGACAAAGGAAGACTGAACAGGAGGAACTAAATACTGATACAATTGAAGACTAACAAGGTGAAGACAGGTGACACAGATGATGATAACGAGGGACAGGTGGATGATTGAGGGAGTGAGTTCAGGTGAGGAGACAAGGAGGATTCTGGGGAGTGTAGTGCCGACGAAGACAGACAGGTGCAGATGAAGACTGTGACAGAACGCCCCCCTCAACAAGGCGCGACCTCGCGCCGTAGAACATCAATGGGGTGGGGGGGGCGGGCGCCCTGAAGGCTGGCCAGGGCGTGGCCAAACTGGGACAGGAAGCCTCCAGGGCAGATCAGGAAGTGCAGGCGGCCAGGGCGGAGCAGGACGTGCAGGCAGCCAGGGCGGAGCAGGACGTGGGCGTGGCCAGGGCGGAGCAGGACGTGGGCGTGGCCAGGGCGGAGCAGGACATGGGCGTGGCCAGGGCGGAGCAGGACATGGGCGTGGCCAGGGCGGAGCAGGACATGGGCGAGGCCAGGGCGGTGCGGACCCTTCGGGCGGCCATGGCGGTGCGGACCCTTCGGGCGGCCATGGCGGTGCGGACCCTTCGGGCGGCCATGGCGGTGAGGACCCTTCGGGCGGCCATGGCGGTGAGGACCCTTCGGGCGGCCATGGCGGTGAGGACCCTTCGGGCGGCCATGGCGGTGAGGACCCTTCGGGCGGCCATGGCGGTGAGGACCCTTCGGGCGGCCATGGCGGTGAGGACCCTTCGGGCGGCCATGGCGGCGAGGACCCTTCGGGCGGCCATGGCGGCGAGGACCCTTCGGGCGGCCATGGCGGCGAGGACCCTTCGGGCGGCCATGGCGGAGCCCTATGGCCCCCCCCCAAAAAATTAATGGGGAGAGTGACAGAGTCACTCCTAGTCTCTGGGCTGGACGGAACCAGCGGTGAAGGCGGCTCGGCAGGGTTGGGCGGAACCAACGAGGAAGAAGTCTCTGGCTGGACGGTCTCTGGCTGGACGGTCTCTGGCTGGACGGTCTCTGGCTGGACGGTCTCTGGCTGGACGGTCTCTGGCTGGACGGTCTCTGGCTGGACGGTCTCTGGCTGGACGGTCTCTGGCTGGACGGTCTCTGGCTGGACGGTCTCTGGCTGGACGGTCTCTGGCTGGACGGTCTCTGGCTGGACGGTCTCTGGCTGGACGGTCTCTGGCTGGACGGTCTCTGGCTGGACGGTCTCTGGCTGGACGGTCTCTGGCTGGACGGTCTCTGGCTGGACGGTCTCTGGCTGGACGGTCTCTGGCTGGACGGTCTCTGGCTGGACGGTCTCTGGCTGGACGGTCTCTGGCTGGACGGTCTCTGGCTGGACGGTCTCTGGCTGGACGGTCTCTGGCTGGACGGTCTCTGGCTGGACGGTCTCTGGCTGGACGGTCTCTGGCTGGACGGTCTCTGGCTGGACGGTCTCTGGCTGGACGGTCTCTGGCTGGACGGTCTCTGGCTGGACGGTCTCTGGCTGGACGGTCTCTGGCTGGACGGTCTCTGGCTGGACGGTCTCTGGCTGGACGGTCTCTGGCTGGACGGTCTCTGGCTGGACGGTCTCTGGCTGGACGGTCTCTGGCTGGACGGTCTCTGGCTGGACGGTCTCTGGCTGGACGGTCTCTGGCTGGACGGTCTCTGGCTGGACGGTCTCTGGCTGGACGGTCTCTGGCTGGACGGTCTCTGGCTGGACGGTCTCTGGCTGGACGGTCTCTGGCTGGACGGTCTCTGGCTGGACGGTCTCTGGCTGGACGGTCTCTGGCTGGACGGTCTCTGGCTGGACGGTCTCTGGCTGGACGGTCTCTGGCTGGACGGTCTCTGGCTGGACGGTCTCTGGCTGGACGGTCTCTGGCTGGACGGTCTCTGGCTGGACGGTCTCTGGCTGGACGGTCTCTGGCTGGACGGTCTCTGGCTGGACGGTCTCTGGCTGGACGGTCTCTGGCTGGACGGTCTCTGGCTGGACGGTCTCTGGCGGGCAGGCGACGGGCTCAGGCTCTGGCGGGCAGGCGACGGGCTCAGGCTCTGGCGGGCAGGCGACGGGCTCAGGCTCTGGCGGGCAGGCGACGGGCTCAGGCTCTGGCGGGCAGGCGACGGGCTCAGGCTCTGGCGGGCAGGCGACGGGCTCAGGCTCTGGCGGGCAGGCGACGGGCTCAGGCTCTGGCGGGCAGGCGACGGGCTCAGGCTCTGGCGGGCAGGCGACGGGCTCAGGCTCTGGCGGGCAGGCGACGGGCTCAGGCTCTGGCGGGCAGGCGACGGGCTCAGGCTCTGGCGGGCAGGCGACGGGCTCAGGCTCTGGCGGGCAGGCGACGGGCTCAGGCTCTGGCGGGCAGGCGATGGGCTCAGATTGGCTGGACAGAACCAGCGGTGCAGGCTTGGCTGGGCTGGACGGAACCAGCGGTGCAGGCTTGGCTGGGCTGGACGGAACCAGCGGTGCGGGCTTGGCTGGGCTGGATGGAACCAGCGGTGAGGGCTCCGAAGGGCTGGACGGGACCAGCGGAGAAGGCTCTGAAGGGCTGGACGGAACCAGCGGAGAAGGCTCTGTGTTTGGAGTGGTGGAGATGGCTGGAGATGGTGGTTGAGTGGCGATGTCATCAACCTCACCTACGGTGAGGGTTGAGCCACTCAACCACAGCACATGGTCCAGGTACTGGGCAAACGAGCCTGGGATAGCCGCCGCTGGAGCTTGCTGGTATAAAGATTCATCCAGTCCACACCAGAATACGGTTTTTAAAACACCATCAGCCCAGTCCACGAGGTGAGAAATTTCGAGGAATTTAGCCACATATTCCTCAATCAAGCAGCCATCCTGGAAACAATGGACCAGACGATCGGCTGGGGTGAATGGAGAGTGAGCTGGGTTCACCGGGGTGAGAAAAATTCCCATGCTGACTCTTTACTTGGTCGGTTCTTCTGTCACGGGTGTGGTGTGGGTTGAAGAAGGCAGGCAGAGTCATAAGATCCAATTCCAAACATTTACTAATTAAATCCAAACACAGATACAGGGATGACAGGCAGAAGGATAACTCACACGAAAACACAGTAACATTAACAAGAACCGACAAAGGAAGACTGAACAGGAGGAACTAAATACTGATACAATTGAAGACTAACAAGGTGAAGACAGGTGACACAGATGATGATAACGAGGGACAGGTGGATGATTGAGGGAGTGAGTTCAGGTGAGGAGACAAGGAGGATTCTGGGGAGTGTAGTGCCGACGAAGACAGACAGGTGCAGATGAAGACTGTGACAGTAGGCTGATGTCAGACAGGGTATAATCTAATCATCAGCAGAATTTAGAAGATAGACCCATGAGATCCTTTATTTGAAACATTTAAAAATGTTGTAGTGTGTTGGGTTTTTAACTTTGAATACAAACGTCTTGTCTTTTACTTTTGTAGCGTTTTTAGTCAGCTCGCGACGCGATGTTTTTCATTGTACGCGCAAATTCAAAGCGTCGCGTCTGGGCACGTTAATGACGCTTGCGCTCTTTTAAACTCGTAATAAAGCGGTGAATGATTTTTCTAGAAATGACGCTGATCTACAGTAGGCCTACAAGTTTATATTTAGAATACATTGCAATCACTCCAAAATAGATGACGACAACGCACACACCTGCATTACGAGCTGTGCTTCTTTGCGTGCTTTTGCTTCGCAGCACCTGATGGGCTGGCGTTAATGTGACGTATAACAGTCTATGGTTAAGATAAACATCGTCACTATTTTTAGTTAATTAATAAATATTGAAATAAATTGTAGATATGACATTTGTAATTTTTTTTTTTTTTTTTTTGTGTCCCTCTGTCTGGGCCCCATCCCGCCAATCGGGCCCTAGGCACGTGCCTAGTTTGCCTTTGCGTTAATCCGGCTCTGCTTATGGTGCGTTCACACCAAACGCGAATAGAACGTCTGGTGCGAGTGATTTAAATGTTAAGTCAATGTAAAGACGTAATTACGCACGTGTAGAGGTCAATCAACATCAGCCATCTTGCAAACAGACAACCGTCTAGCACTTGCCCCTCCCACAAGAAGCGGATTCAAGAAGCCTTGGACGCGCGTCAATTTCGCTTCAAACGCTTGCTTTTTACGCGTGTCAATTTCGCTTTGGACGCACGAATGGACTCAAAATGTTCAAGCGTCCAACTAGACGCGGTAGACGAGAATTTTATGCTCTATTCGCGTTTGGCAGCGCGGCCGGATAGAATGTCCGGATAACATGTCCTGAGTAAAAGTGCCCCCCCCCCCCCCCCCCCTCCCCCTCCATAAAAAAATAATTACATATTGTGGCCTGCGTATTCACAACGAGTAAAAATAGCAATGCAGTTTAAAGGAACACGCAGACCTTTTGGGACTTTAGCTTATTCACCGTATCCCCCAGAGTGAGATAAGTCCATACATACCTTTTTCATCTCCGTGTGTGCTGTAACTGTCTGACGCACCCACCGCTAGCCTAGCTTAGCCCAAAGACTGGATGTAAATAGCTCCAGCTAGCATACTGCTCCCAATAAGTGACAAAATAACGCCAACATTTTCCTATTTACATGTTGTGATTTGTATAGTCACAGCGTGTACAAATAACAAGGTCATATGAGACACAGCCATCTTTTAACCATATAAATACTGGGAACTATATTCTCAGAAGGCGAAGCACTGCTACTTGGGCGGAATGATTACCGCAACTCTGAGCAAACTCTCTGCTCCTCACCACGGGGCTTCTCAGGTTCTGCGAGCAAATCACTCCACAGAAGTAGCAGTGCTTCGCCTTCTGAGAATATAGTTCCCAGTATTTATATGGTTAAAAGATGGCTGTGTCTCATATGACCTTGTTATTTGTACACGCTGTGACTATACAAATAACAACATGTAAATAGGAAAATGTTGGCGTTATTTTGTCACTTATTGGGAGCAGTATGTTAGCTGGAGCCATTTACTTTCAGTCTTTGTGCTAAGCTAGACTAGCGGTGGGTGCGTCAGACAGTTACAGCACGCACGGAGATAAAAAAGGTATGTATGGACTTATCTAACTCTGGGGGATCGCCTAGTCTTAATCTGCATTGCTATTTGTACTCGTTGTGAATACGCAGGCCACAAGAAGTAATTCAGTTTTTTTTTTATCACTTTTACTCACAACATGCTATCCGGCAACAAAGGGTTCCATTTATAATGCCAAGCTAGCGGCGGCACTGCCAGACTAAGACAATGCATGCACTGAGACAAAAATGCGTTTTCCCACCTATCTAAATAGGGGAGACGGTGAAAAACCCCATATATCAAAAAACGGTGGCGTGTTCCTATTATTAAGTTATCCATTCCCTGGAAATCAAACTCATTGTTTCAGAATTCTTGCATCTTTCTCTACTGTTTAAGCTACACATGAATTTATTGTATTATGTGTAATACATAAATGATTTGAATGTAATGGATTATGAGGTAATTATGTAGCATCCCTGTAGGTGCATTCAGAATCAGATGTTTTGCTTTTATCAACATAAAAGTACATGCAGCATCAAGTTTGAGAGTTGGGGCAAATTCTGACAATACCGATCTCAAAATTAATTGATTTTTTCCCCCTTTGTGCTTGCAGGTTCATTCTGAGAATCAACTCTGATGGCACCAAACACTAAAGGCACAGAGCAGATGGAAATCTGGAAAGATCCCCCAAAAAAAGCATCAGCTTGAAACCCTCAGTGTTTCTCATCAGAGAGCTTGTCAACTTTGACTGATAAAATTACTGAAATGTAACTACACAAACTGACCAGGAGATTAGTTCTATGGACTTGTGATTTTGCCTTTTTTTTCAGCTATTGAGGTCAAGATTTGTAATTTGTACTTCTAAAAACAAAATGTTCAACGATTAAAAAGAATGTTATAAGGACAAATGTTCATGAGTTGTTGTAATTTTTGGGGGTGGGGTAAACATGTAAAAAAAAAAAAAAACCTCAATACTAATACTGTAAATGACAATACGGTAATATTACTGTAAATCCAAATACAGTTAATGGTAGTATACTGTAAGTGAAAATACAGTAAAGGTACAGTATACTGTAAGTGAAAATACAGTAAAGGTACAGTATACTGTAAGTGAAAATACAGTAATAATACTGTAAAACATTTTACAGTAAATTACTGGCATCCAGCTGCCAGTAATTTACTGTAAAATTTACAGCAATCTCTTAACAGTGTAATCAAAGAGTGCCTCAAACAAAACACATAATATCCTTCATACATTTGATATTACAAACCTTTTAAACTTTTGCCAAATCCACTAATTATTTCATTCTCAAAAGCCAATACTGTCATGAATGCCACTCTCATGGTCTTTTGTTGTGTAAAGGAATTTTATTGAACTGTATTTTCTGTTCCTAATGTTTCTGTGTTCACTTCCTGTTTAGGTCCTTTTTGCTTAGGTGTTTGTTTCCATAGTTACCCTCATTTGTTTCCATTACTGTTAATCACCAACACCTGTCCCTTTGTCAGCCCCTTGTTAGCCGGTTAGCCATTGTGTATTTATACCCTAGTGGTTCTTGTGTTCCTTGTCAAGCCTTGTTCCTACATGGATGTTATGTTTTGTGCACTCATTCTGTACCTGGTTCTCTGGTCTTCGTGTTTGTCATTGAAACTCACTGCATTTGGATCCAGCTTTCCTTTTTTTTGAGTTCACCCTATATGTCACAGGTACCTTGTAAACATGACTTTGTTTCCAGGCAGACTGGTGTGCCCTTATTCGCACTACCAAAAACCAGCCAATTAGATTAGAATTTATTACATTGAGAAGCTGCTAGTGCTTTCCACATTTGATTGCAAATAGTATCAGGCAGTTAGTGGGAGTGACGCTGAGACTATGGGCCATTGCCAACTTCCTTGACGCCACAACATCATCACATGTGGAGGAGCAGGTTAGCCGTGATAAAACAAAAAACATTGTTCAGTTCGACTGATTCCAGAGGACCGTCAAGTTGAATTTAGTAGACACATGGTAAGTACCACTGCAGCGTTTGATAGATAACCGGCAAAATGGTTCCTCTTGAGTTAAAAGCTAAAATACACCTGAAACTGTGATTTAAAGAATAATGTTTTCGATAATCTTATTTGCAGAATTTCACAAAATGTTGAATTAAATGGTAAAAACATGAATAATCTTTATGCTTTCTCTGGGAAGTTAAACAAATCATCTTAAATGATCACAAACTATATTTGTATTCTTATGTTTAGTCAAATATAGTCTGGTAACTAACCTGTTACAAAACAAAATCTAGTAAAACCAGTTCTTAAAAGAACGCTTGCGTGCATAACCAAATGTTTCTTTCACTTTTCCAGCATTCTTGCAAAAAGCACAAAAAGCCTTATATTCTCCTAATTATCTTATAAATAAAACAAACAAAGGTGAGACATACGGATAAACAGCATGTCTCTAATACATGCTAAAGGTGACAATGATTCCGGGACCTCTGTCAGTGGATTGAATGGGTGAGAAAAACATATTTAATTACTTAGGTTTTGTATGTGTATGAATTTGTATGTTTACAGACATAGGATAGAACTAGATTTACGGATCAATGTCAACATCAGTTTAGTTAAAAGAAGATATGATTATTTTAAGGAGAAATTGTACTGCTTTAAGGGTTATTGACCATTATTAATTTAATATCAATGGAGACCGCATATGGCATTTAAAAAGACAAGCGGGATGGAGTACTAAAAGTGAAGTTTTCTTCAGTGTGTGCTTGCTATTTGAGCTGTAATGTCACATGGAGCATGATAACATTAACCTTAATTTACATTATATAGCATGACATAATCTTGTGTTTCCTGTTGCAGTTTGATGGAAGGATCAGACTCTTCTGGCCTCAGTGTTTTGTCCATGAAGAGTGACCGATCAATGCAATTACCAATTCAACTGAAAAATGGATCAGCCATGGGAAAAAGTTAATGACGATTTATGCTAAAGGTATTCAGAACTTCAGTACTGCACATTCATATAAACGAGAAAGGAGTTTCCAATCATTTTCTGATCACTTCTTCTCCTCAATTGTTTGTTGTTAACCTTCTCTAAAACACTACAATTATACTTCACTTCATTTCATTTTTTTGTTTTTCACTGTCAGTCTTCAGCAGGAGAAATCGGACTCGCCTGCCCCAAGCGTTTTGTCTATGAAGAGCGATCGATCAATGAAAATACCAATTCAACTGAAAAATGGATCAGCTTCCATTGGAAAAAGGTAATGACGATTTATGCTAAAGGTATTCAGAACTGAAGTGCTGTGGTAGACAGACAGATGCCCACAAAGTATCTATAGTTCTCAGACAAACAAATACTTAATGCATTTTAGAATAAGAAAGCATCAGAGTACGTTACACTGACTTGACAGACGAGAAGATGACAGTCATTGTGGCGTGGCTGGATTATTTCAGTTTCTCTTTGTGGCTTGTTGTAAGTTCATGTAAGGGAAAAGATTCAAATAAAATGATCAAAGATCAAGGGCAGAAAAATACAAGAGAATTATTAAGACAAGATAAGATGGTCTCAACTGAATGCTGGTCATGTTTTGAAGATAAGTGTCCGATATCAAACTTTTTTGGTGTCTATAAGGGATTTACACAGAAAATCAGATCAAGATTCTGAGAAGAATGGCAGCTTTCCTGGAAGATGCATTGGATATATCAGTAGGTTAAATGCAGTGGCGCAGATAGGATTTTTTTAACTGGGGGGGACCAAGCTGTCAGCAAATGATTTAAACTCAATTCGTTATTTTGCGTAATTTGGGCTTTAACTAGTGCTCAAGTAGTTTCTTTATGTAATTTGGGCTAATGATTTGCACTAAAAAGCCATTGGGGGATTCTTGTTTGAAATCATGGATAAACAACAATGAACAAAGGTAAACAAAGGCCTGATCACCACTAGCAATGCATGATCAGACTGTTATTTGACTAGTATGCCAATCACCCACCAAATCTTCATGTCTTCAGCAAAGTATGTTTTATTTAAACATTTGCTTGTCTCAGCATACAAAGTCTATCATTATGAACAAAAAAGCAAAGAACCTATGTGCAAAAAATAAAAATAAAATAACAACAACATATTTTCTACTGTGGCTGCCCTCCTGCAGATCCTCACTTGACTGACTAGGGCCTGCCTTACTGTCATCAGAAATCGCCTGCAGGCCAGGAGGACAACAGTTTAAATCTTATCATTTCAGTTAACCCTCTATACCTCTATAGAATGTGAATATCAATGTGAAATACAACATATTCCTGAGAATTAATGGCTAAAACTACTATTCCAAAAATGTCTAAGAATAACTAAAAAATTTAAATTTAAGTGTTAATTACAATTTTGTTGCAATTTATAGATTATAAATATCTTTCAAATGATGTATGACATATTAAGAAATGTTTTTCATAGCCCATAATTTAAGAATCTGTATCCTCCGTTGCTCCGTACAAAAAAAAAAAAAAACATGATTTCCTGCTATAAGAGGATGTCAAAAGTTTATGTAGGCCTTTATTTGTTGTTTGCATAAACCTTGCACTTCACAAATTTACTTATAGTGGTTTACACGACAGTGAACATACCTCATCAATTTATACAGTACAATGGGTTAAATGATAAGATAAAACATTATTTCCTGACGACGATAAATTGTTTGATTTATCCAACCATTCTTTTTGTGTTCATTCATTATTTGTCTCTGTCCACTCACCTAAATGCATAGTTATGGTCTCCACATTTTGCTGTTTACTAAGTGCAAAAGCCTTATTGTCAGACTAGCTATTCCCCTTAACAAATCTAATCTGCCACATCTGGGAAAGTCAACAGGCATAGGATACTTACATTGTTTGTTTTTTGAAAAAACGAGGTGATTGTTTTTGTTTTTTGTCTCTTCATTGCCTTTATGTGGCATTTATACAGTCGATTTTGTTCAGTTCAGAAAATCACAGACTCAGCTCAGTCATAAATGGTATATGATCACTATGGTTACCGGTCCGCTCCTACAGGCACGATTAAGGCAGCTACTAGCTCCTCATAGGACCCTGGCGACGTCACTCAGGAGGAGTCGTGGCACACTCACACACAGAGAGAGAGAGTGTAAACGTCGGTGGCATGAAGGCATCGTGTGTTTATTGACAACAGAACAGCGTGTAGTGAGAACGTGGGTGCAAAGTAATGGTGACCGGTGTAGATCAGCCTGCGTCTGCCCCGACCCGATTCTGAAGCAGCGGCGGGCCGGGACACTGTACTTTGGCTAATGTATATATAGCGAAAACATTGGTTAATCCTCTGTTTTACCGATTTTTGTCACCTTTTGTAGGGATAGTAAGGGGGGGATGGATCGGGTCACTATAAATCTGGGGGGGTCATGTCCCCCCGTCCCCAGTGCCATCTGCGCCCTTGGTTAAATGTATCAGAACTCATTTATAGTGTCTGAATTTGTGCATAGTTGTTGCTACTAACAAACATTTGTTCAACAGACATGATTCAGAAACACGTGAAGTCAAGATTCAAAGGTTGAAATCGCACATAAAAAAGAAGCATCTCTACATTTTAGAAGGATTTGCAAAGCAGGGAAACCCAACACTCCTGAATGAGATCTACACAGAGCTTTACATCACAGAGGGTGGAAATGGAGAGATCAGTAATGAACATGAAATTAAAAGAATAGAGAAATCATTGAAGGCTGCTGAAGGAGCAACAATACCAATCAAATGCAATGACATCTTTAGACCTTTACCTGGACAAGACAAACCCATCAGAACTGTGCTGACAAAGGGAGTCGCTGGCATTGGAAAAACAGTCTCTGTGCAGAAGTTCATCCTGGACTGGGCTGAAGAGAAAGAGAATCAGGACGTCCAGCTCATATTTACACTTCCTTTCAGAGAGATCAATCTGATGAAGGACAAAACACTCAGTCTTTCAGATCTTCTTCATGTCTTTTTCCCTGAAACAAAAGAAATTGAAATATCCAGTGACAAATATAAAGTGTTGTTCATCTTTGATGGTCTGGACGAGTGTCGTCTGTCTCTGGATTTTCAGAGCGATGTGAGGTTGTGTGATGTAAGTGAATCAGCCTCAGTGGACGCGCTGCTGACGAACCTCATTGTGGGGAATCTGCTTCCCTCTGCTCTCATCTGGATCACCTCCAGACCAGCAGCAGCCGATCTCGTCCCCTCTGAGTGTGTCCATCGAGTGACAGAGGTACGAGGCTTCAATGATCCACAGAAGGAGGAATACTTCAGGAAGAGAATCGGTGATCAGAGTCTGGCCAATACAATCATCACACACCTGAAGTCCTCAAGGAGCCTCTACATCATGTGCCACATCCCAGTGTTCTGCTGGATCTCAGCCGCTGTTCTGGAGAAGATGTTGAGCGAAGCAGAGAGTGGAGAGATTCCCAAGACTCTCACTCAGATGTACACACACTTCCTGATGGCACAGATTAGCATCAAAGACAAAAAGTACAATGAGAAGGACACAGACAAAGAGATGATTTTTAAATTAGGGAAACTGGCATACAATCAACTGGAAAGAGGCAATGTGATCTTCTATGAGGAAGACCTAAGAGAGTGTGGCATTGATGTGACAGAAGCATCAGTGTACTCAGGATTGTGCACTCAGATCTTCAGAGAGGAGTTTGGCTGGTATCAGGGGAAAGTCTTCTGCTTTGTTCATCTGAGCGTTCAGGAACATCTAGCGGCTCTATTTGTGCACCTCTCCTTCCACAACAACGGCAAAAACGTGCTTGAGGCACCTGAATCTGGAACACCCGTGACAATGTTCAGCTTACACAAGTGTGCAGTTGATCAATCTTTAGAAATTATGAATGGTCATCTCGATCTTTTCCTTCGCTTCCTCATGGGACTTTCACTGGAGTCAAATCACAAGCTCCTAAAAGGGCTTTTGGTGAAGAAGACAGAAAGCTCCATGGAAAGAGAGAAAACTATTGAGTATCTCAAGCAAACAATAAAAACAATTGTTTGCTCAGAAATGACTCTTGTTTTTTTCCACTGTCTGAATGAACTCAATGATCATTCCCTTATTATTGAAATCCAAAGCTACCTGACCTCTGGAGAAATAAACAGCGACACTCTGTCCCCACATCTCTGGTCAGCTCTGGTGTACATCTTACTGACATCAAATGAGAAGTTCAATGAGTTTGAACTTCGTAAATACGGAAGATCGGACACAGCTGTGTTCTGGTTGCTTCCTGTGATCAAGTTGTCGAAAAAGATCTGGTGAGAACATGTAGTTGCTTGCTTACATGAAATCAATGATATGAAAAAAAGATATATTTTACCTTTAGAACAAATAGCACATTACTTCTATTTACACTGTGTAAATCACTATTTTAAAGATGCAATTTTATTCTATTTATTCAACAGTATCTACCATTATATACACAGCAAATAGCATCTACCTTAGTCTAAACAGCTGATACTATTAATGTATTTGTTCTGGCAGGATGCATGACTGTAATATCACAGAAAAAGGCTGTGCGGTGCTTTCTGCTGTTCTTCCATCAATATCTAATCTCAGAGAGCTGGACTTGAGCCACAACAACCTGCAGGACTCTGGAGTGGAAATACTCTGTATTGGATTGAAAAGATCACACTACGACTTAAAACAATTTGTGTATGAGTTTTCAGTGAACCAAAACACAAAAACAATATGTCTATATAAGCCCCGCTTACATTTAAAGGTTTTAATCAAATCTATTTTCAGGAGGAGTCTGGTTTCTGATGATCCCAATCTTAATTGTGGCGTCCTTCCTACTGCTGGACTACAGGACACAAAGTGTAGGCTGGAATCACTCAAGTAGGTTTACTCTCTAAGTTCCAGATATTGTATATTCAAGTTTACAAATGCATAGATAGTATTTGCATACTTTAAATGATAGTCTACCTTCTTAATAAGAATGATAATGAAGACTTAAATAAGATTTTTTTTCTCTTCTCTCTGTAGCCTGAAGAACTGTGGAGTAACAGAAGCGGGCTGTGTTTTCCTGAGCTCAGCTCTGAGTTTAAACCCTTCTCATCTGAAAGTGCTGGACCTGAGCTGGAATAACATAGGAGACTCAGGAGTTAAACAGCTCTGTGCTGCTCTGGAGAAAGTTCAGTGTGCATTGGAAATACTAAAGTAAGTAACAACAAACTTAATTACGGTTATAACTTATGTAAATAAGTTTTGACCTTTATCAGAATCACTGATTCATTTAAAAAGTGTTATGCAGTACAAACTGTCAATGGAGAGAAGATCTAAGGCCTTGATGATGTTAGTCAAATTAGTTACAAATTAAAGACACATTTATTTTTAATTGCATTTTCTTAATATATTTTAATTTCTTGTTCCACTTGACTGCCTTTTATGTTTTTATTGTTTTTATCTGTACACCTGTAGCACTTTGAGATGTGTTCTTCACGTGTAAAGTGCAATACAAATAAAATGTATTATTATTATTAGTCTAAAAGTAAATGTAGTGACTTTTGAATTCATGAACTTTAGAGTATTAATTCACCTACAAATTTAAATTATTTACTCACCATTGTTAAAATGCAGATTTCTTTTTTTGTTTAAATCCAAAGGAGGTTTTATTAGGCAGCGTTTCCATACAATGACAGTTGGCAGTTATTTAAAATGTCACACAAAAAAAAAAGCACCCCATATGACTGGTAGGTAATATTTCAAGCCTTCTAAAGCTGTACGATAACTTTATCTAAAGGACTACTAGGAAATGCGCTTCTGTACAATCGACGTGTGTCACTTGACCAATCGCAACGCGTTCAAAATGTGGCCGCGGTTTCGGATTGGTATTATAGAGCAACAGCACACTCTCACCCTTATGTTTAAAACTACATTTCAGTAAAATGTTATCAACGTGGTCAACTTTTATGATGTTTTGAGGTTGTAATTTAAAGCAATCATTCACTCCCAAGAAAGTTAGTAATTCTGTCATTTACACATTCAAAGTTAATGGTCATTTAAAGTAATATTGTGTACTATAATTTGTATAATTAAGAACTTTTTGACTTAGACTTTCAACCAGCAAAATCAACGCAGAAGGCTTTGAATCGCTGGCTTCAGCTCTGCAGTCAAACGCTCAGCTGAGAGAGCTGGACCTGGGAAACAACAGACCTGGAGATCAGGGAGTTGAGCTGCTGTCTGCTGTTCTCCACAATACAAACTGTAGACTGAAAACACTGAGGTTAAGATATATAAATAAGTGCATTGTTTTTGATAAAGTTGGAAAACGAAGCATATGTTACAATTAATTTCTTTCTCAGGTTGGACAAATGTGGAATTACAGAGAAAAGTTGCACTGCTCTGGCTTCAGCTCTCAGCTCAAAGACCTCCAATCTGACAGACCTGGATCTGAGTATTAATGATCTAGGAGACTCAGGTGTGAAGAAGCTCTGTGTCGGACTGGAGAATCCTCACTGTAAACTAGAGAAGCTGAGGTAAAAGAAACAAAACCTACTCAGATTTCCACAAAAACTAAAGCATTTATACCATTATTGGTTAACTTTTCCGCTGTCTGAAAATCCACTCTGCTTTCTTCAGGTTGTCCAACTGTAATGTTACACACAAAAGTGCGACGGCACTGACCGAAGCTCTGAAATCAAATCCATCCCACCTGAAAGAGATCGATCTGCTTGAGAATGATCTGGAAGAGTCAGACTTGAATGTGATCTCCATGATACTGGAAAAGTCATCATAAAAACAGAAAAACACTAATGTTTAAGATAACCCTTAAAAAAAAGAGCGGGATAACTCATAAAATACAGTTACCATCATTAACTCATGTAAAAGGATGTCATACTTACTATATATGGATGTTGTACAATATTTTCTGGATGCTTATAGAGTGTTAACTACAAACAATTTCTTTGACATTTTATTTTAAGAACTAGATACAAAAAGATCATAAATAAAGCTCATAAGTTAGGTGCACCTAAAGGTGGAAATACAGAAACTGTGAAATTAAGATTCCTCAAACTGTTACCAAACCATTCTTAAATGTACTGCTGTTTTACAATGTTAAATTTACTGCAACATGAATATTATGCTCACTGTGAAAATTAAATACATTACGTTAACATCTTTTTGCACATGTCAAGGGGAAAAAAAGAAGAAAATGACAGAACTCAGAAGCTGTAGTCCTACATGAAAATGACTGCTGGTATTATATACATCATGAAGAAAACAATTAAAAACTATCATATGTACAAACAAAATCCTAGATTATGTACAGTGAAAAAAGTTTTAAAAATAGATCTGTGACTGAAATTCTTGCAATGATTCAATTCAGCAGTTTCGAACATTTTATCAAATTACATACACAGATTTAATTATTTGCGCATGACCTCTGGTTGTAGATTCAATGGTACTCAAAAGGTAGAGACATGGAAGTAAATTAAATTAAACTGAAAAGAGGGGAAAATAAAAAGACTGAAGTATTGACAAAAAGAAACCAGGAAGAGCCGTCAGATTAAGTCATTTACTTTGCTACTTAAAAAAATGCAAAGATTGAATACACAGCACATGAGTAACTCAAGACTAAATCTTATCTGGATCTATCTTCTCATTCCCTTTATAAAAAAAAAAAAAAAAAAAAAAATCAACAAATAAAGCGATATAATTTTCCATTCAGCAATGCCTCTAAAAGCTCCATCTGGCCTTCATAAAACAAACACATACCATCCAAAAGGTCTGTTAGATTAGTTTACAATGGCTCAAAATCTCCCGAGGCAAAAGATCCTTTTGAATATAACGTTCAAATTTGATCCACAGGGAACAATTCCTTCCTGCTGATGATGACGATCGGCCATACTGAAAAGATCCTGAGGAGAAAGGCGTGGTAGTCTGTTTGCATTTAGTTTAAATGGTTCTTTCCACTTACACAAGGAGGACACTTCCCAAACTTTCTTCTGTCAAAAAAATACTGCCTCGCTGCCTGGATCAAGAGGGTCAGAAACATCTCATCCGGAGAGACACATGAAGTCATTTTAATTGTCGGCAAAAGGCCAGTTTAAAAATCCTTAGACATCATGAAGACAATCAGGGAAGAAAATGGAAAAAAAAAAATCCTCGTAAAAGCACAAAGCGGTCCAGAAAAGTGCAGTTTAGCTCATTCATTCTGATCTTCATACCATTCATATTCCATTAAAGTGCAAGAGTGATGTGAAATATTCCGTCTCTCTTGTAATTCATGCTAACCAACATGACGCATTGTTTTTTTTTCCCTTCGTCACAGATCAGACAGGAATCTTTGTGTCTTGTCTTCGATGCATTCCAGACAATAAATCCTGCACGCTGCTCAGGATCTTCCTCTGATGTGCACTGCATGAGATTCCCATTTTGGCCAGATCCCTGTAAAAGAGCAGCACAGGGGATATGTGGTAAGCTGTAGTCATCTTCAAGCTCATCAGGATGTGTATTTAGGTGTGTAATGTGTTGGGATGCTCACTCATGACTCATGGGCATGACGCTCTCTAAGCTGCAGTATCCTGCTGTGTTGAAGTTTTCTCTGTATTGCTCAAGTCCAATGATTTTCAGCCATTCGTCCACAGAACCCAAAGAGGGGGCGGAGCCTTCAGAGGGGGCGTGGTGAAGCATGGATGGGTGGGGCCTGACAGCAACAACATTACATAAAACCTTTTATTCCAGAGAAAATGAACTTGCCAGAATTTATGAGCGTTTATATGTATATATGTGTGTGTGGCGTTATGAGTGTTTGCATGACTTTGCTTGTTTTGCTACACTTAAAATAGAGATTACTTCTCTAAAAATGCCCCTTCGAAAAACAGGGTCTTTATAATGGAAACTTTACAAAGGAACTCAATAAAATCATAATTTTTATATGCAAATGCTAAAAAGCATATTTTAAGGTTAAGCTAGAAACATACAATACTGTTTATAACTCTGTGGTCAGTAATATTTTTTTAATGTTTCTATGCTCACCAAGGCTGCATTGTTTGTAATAAAAAAATTGTGAAATATTATTACAAATCTAAAGTAATTTGAATATATTTCAAACTGTAATTTATTCCGGTGATGCAAATCTGATTTTCAGCATCATTCCTCCAGTCTTCAGTGTCACATGATCCTTCAGAAATCATTCTAATATGCTGATTTGCTGCTCAAGAAATCAATGTTGAAAACAGTTTTGCTGCTTAATATTTCTTGTGGAAACTGTGATACATTTTGCAGGATTCTTTGATGAATAGTAAGTAAAAAAAAAACTGCATTTATTTGAAATAGAAGTATTTTTTTACATAAATGTCTTTAATGTTATTTAATGCATCCTTGCTGAATAAAAGTATTAATTTCCAAACATTTGTATGCTATACAGTATGCATGTATTGCAAGAACATGGTCCCATTGTACATATTGCTAACCGGGTTTTCTTTAAACTGTTGCTCATGACAGGATTTATCTAGAAGTAAACTAAAATGCATTCTGAAATATTATGGGACTCAATGCCACATGAAATTGAGCATTCTATCTATCTAGTGTACAGCAATTATAAGTAGCTTCCTGTCAAGATGAACCTTATGTCCCCAGAAGAATAGATAAACCTAATAAAAGTTCATAAGGAATTTTTGTTTTAATAAGTATCTACAAAAGCCAAACACATATTTTAGGATTTGCACCAAAATACACCCAAAACAGCAAAAAAATATGTGAATAAAGTCCCAACAAGAATAAAAGTGTGTATGTGCACCTGCTGGCGTCTCCTGCCGTCCTCTTGAGTGTGGCGGGATTGCGTATGAGTTTGTCCAGCATGTTGACTATCTGGCTGAATTTGGGTCTGTCTGCACGTTCCCTCATCCAGCACTCCAGCATGAGCTGATGCAGAGCCAGCGGGCACTCCATGGGCGGCGGCAACCGGTACCCTTCCTCTATTGCCTTTATCACCTAGGAAACAGGAGAGAGGAAATGAGTGGCTGATCTTTCTGAACTACCGCATTCAGTTGGTTTGTATAACTTGGCATGGCACACAATAGCACGATAAAGCAAAGTATTAATACTCTTCTAAGCGTACCATGGGAACGCCAGCGCAGAAGGCATGACAAGCTCTCGTAATTAATTAGATTTGTGGTACAGTGCCACTTACATCCTGGTTGCTCATGTCCCAATATGGTCGTTCACCATATGACATCACTTCCCACATGACGATGCCGTAACTCCACACGTCACTGGCCGAGGTGAACTTCCTGTACATGATGGCTTCTGGAGCCGTCCAGCGGATTGGAATCTTTCCTCCCTGTGATTGACAGGTTCAGGTTCATGTTAAACAGAATCAAGGCCTGTGTACACCATGATAACTATAACTAGAGTCCACACAATCCATCTTTAAAGCAGGATGGATTCTGATTGGCTGTCAATGTTTTTATCGTTCATCAGCTGGAAAAATCGTTGTGAAAGTGATTCCAACATTATCATTTCTCGGCGCCGTTATCATTATGGTTGTGGTGTCGACTCTGCTATTCTTTTATATTTAGAATGATTAATAGAACTATATCTTTATCGTTATCATCACAGTTATCATCCTTGGTGTGAACGGGCCTTTATAGACCATTTCAACGGCTATTTGTAGATGTACGGAAGTGACGTGTTTGGCCCTCAGACGTTTCCGGTTAGTTAGAGCGCACATTCGAAACAACGGCGGGAAGCGCTTTATTTACTGTCTATTTACCGCAATTGTGCGATAATTTTCTTATTCATGCGAATAAAACATGTCAAAATTAAAATTAGGAGCATGTTGTTCAGTGGTTGGATGTTCTCTCAGGCCCGGAAATAACTTGCTCTCGGTAATCAAAGCGTTTATATTTTCGAAATTTGCTGCGCCTGGATTGCAGCAGTGAAGCGAGAAGAATGGATACTAAGCAACTAGCAATATACAGTGTACACATTTCGATTCTGGTAAGTAAAATACTTATTTTTTCATTGGATTATTTGTATTTCTCTACTTTAACTGTTTTAAGTGTGATGCAGCATAATTTAAGATAGCACTGTGGGTCCGACCGTAATTGTTTACATATTATGCACCTAGCAATTTGACGCGCGTGTATTGAAAAAAGGCCAAGTTTTTATTTCCTTTTTTCCCTAAATGTTCTGTGGGCTGTAATTAATTAAGTTAGGAGTTAACATTTGTTGTCAAGCTGTCTAGTCAGTTGACAACTGCAGAATGGTGTGTAACAGCTAACTGCAGTAGTTTACAAATGGTAAAGGTAAAAAAAAATTCATCACTTAGCCTATTAAGCTTGGCTAATGTTAATTCCAACATTTACTGATGTATTACACAATAGCATTGTTTTTTAAATATTGTGCATTAACCAGATTAAGTTAAATAATTGTGTTTCTACTTTTGTCTTCAATAGGAAAGCCATCATCTGTAATTTAAGACGCTTAACACTGCTACAGGGAGACAGCTAATCGTCCTGCAGTGCCAAACCACATGTGACCATACAGTGTGTGCAGAATTATTAGACACGTTGATTTTCTGATCATATTTTTTTTCCCAGACACATTTTACCAATTCCAAACCACATTAATCTTGATAACTACTATTCATTTTGTATTTAATCATATACAAGTGATATAATTGTTTATGAAGGCTGGAAATGAAAACACCTTATATTCAGGTGGATAATAATTGATAATTATTAGGCATGTTTTCTTTTACAGATTAAATAAGCCAAAAAAAGAGATTTAACTCAGACTGAAAAGTCAAAAATCATTAAATGCCCATGAGAAGGATCCAATACTAGGAATTGCAGTTAAGGCATGACCATTGGACAGTGAAATGCTCATTGGGTCAGACGAAAACAGGTGGAGAAGAAAAGACGCATGTTAACTGTAAAACAATTAAGGTGAAGAATTAAGCGTGAAACCATCAGGAACCCTTTAGTCTCCAGCGCCGCCATTTTCCAGAACTGCTACCTACCTGGAGTCTCCAGAAGAGCAAGATATCAGGATCTCAGAGACTTAGGTTAGGTAAAGAATCCTAAAAAATTACCCCCTCTTAATAAGAATCACAAGCTGAAGTTAGTAAAATACATGAAGACTGTTTTTTATGGCTTTATGGACAGACAGATCGAGAGTGACTCCTGAAGGACCAGCACCACATCCTCTTGTACCACTGTTTGAAGAATTCATCTTCCAGAATCTGGCAGTAAGTTTTGGGAGTTAATTTTTAGTCCATCTCCTACCCTGAAGTCCGTTTTGCAGAGATGGACTAAAAATGAACTCCCAAAAGTTACTGTCAGATTCTGGAAGATCATGTATTCTACTACACTTCAGCTTGTGATTTTTTCAGTGGCGATTTTTGCTTACCTAATTATGAAAACATACCTAATTATGCACACCTGAATATAAGGCGTTTTTCATTTCCAGCCTTCATAAACAATTATATATCACTTGTAAATGATTAAATACAAAATTAAATGAATAGTAGTTATTAAGATTAATGTGGTTTGGAATTGGTAAAATGTGCCTGAAAAAAATATGATCAGAAAATCAACGTGCCTAATAATTCTGCACACACTGTATGAACCCCCAGATGTGTTGGAGTACTTGAGGATTGATATTGACCCCCTTTGTTCAGGGACTCATAACTCCATTTCTGTTTGTAAAAAAAAAAACATTCTGTGAAATGTGTTTTATGTTGTTGTCTCAGTTGTTGAAGCATTTTGTGTTCATACAAGTAAACACACAATAAGAAATTTAGTCAACATTTGAAGTGGACCTAACCCTTTCATCAAAGTTATACATTAGTATTGAACAAAACACGTTCTTGTCTTAGGACAACTTTGATTAACTTTTTTGATCCACTTCAAAAGTTGACTACTACAGGTGAAACTCGAAAAATTAGAATATCGTGCAAAAGTTCATTTATTTCAGTAATTCAACTTAAAAGGTGTCAATAATATTGTGAAAACCTTTTCACAATATTCTAATTTTGAATTCATAAGCTGTAAGCCATAATCATCAAAATTATAACAAAGGCTTGAAATATCTCACTTTGCATGTAATGAGTCTATATAACATATTAGTTTCACCTTTTTTAAGTTGAATTACTGAAATAAATGAACTTTTGCATGATATTCTAATTTTTCGAGTTTCACCTGTATACATACACAGCAAATCTGTATGTGACTACTTGAAAACCATAAAAGAACATAATTACCTGAAAAGTGTATTCTGTGTGTTTTATTCTTAATTGTACAATTATTAATCTGCATGTTTCTCTTAAATGGCTAATACAGGCATTAGAAAATAAAGACAGCCAGCATTAAATTGCATTCACCTTCTATTTATTTGTGACCACATGAATGGCTCAGATAGGACATTTAAACCCTCGCACACAGTTCCACAGCAACAAACTTCACCTAACTAAACACACACCCTTGGAAACGTATTAAATGAGTAATGGCATACAGCGATTAGTTTACTAGCGTTCATTTAGCATTGTAATATACATCAGGGTATCCGCGGGGTCTTGAAAAGTATTAAAAGGTGATAAATCAATTTTGGGAAAATTAAGACCCTTAAAAAGTCTTATCACGGCTTTATAAAGTCTTACATTTTGAAAGTATTTTTTCTGAATTAGCTGTCCAACAGTTTGAGTCTCAAAAACATCGTAAAAGTGTGTGAATTTAGTCATTTTTATTAAAAAAAATGAAGAACTGAGGCACATGTCAGCATGATTGTTGTTGAGGGTGGAGCAAAGTTTTGTTTTTTAATAAACTTTACTTTGATTTACTATCCCAGCCTATTTGATTTTTTTTTTTTTATCAGAGTGGTCTATAGTCTTTATCACAAACTAAAACTGTTAAGTTAAAAGTATCACTGATGTAAATGGTTACAGCTTGAAGTGGCGGTGAGGTATTAAAAAATATTGAGAAGATCTTGAAAAAGTCTTGAAAAGGTATTAAAATTAACTTCAAGATTCCTGCATATACCCTGTACATGCATGTTATGTAAAGCTGCTTTGAAACGATATGTATTTTGAATTGCGCTGTACAAATAAATATGAATATTTGCATAGATATACAGACTGACCCAGCAATGCAAGTGAAATGCCCACTCGTAACTTCGTCGGACAAACCATGATAAGTACGTTTTTGACGCTGTTTGACTTGCTTCATCTGCACCAAACACAAGACAGATGTCATCCACATTGTACGAATAAATGTTCCCAACCTTTCCGCTAAGAAATTAATTGTAAGCATCCAGACTGCGATATGCTTTTATCGCATCTCTCGTGTACACGCAAGCAGCCGCAACACGCAATCAGATGAGCCGTCAGACTATTCAGGTAAAAAGTTTACGCATCAACGTCTTATAAAAGGTCCGATGATTTTAATCATCATTTATTTTCCGTTTTTGGAAATACTTTAACTTGCCTTTTGCTAGACTTAAAAAGTACGAGCTTGTTTTCACCTATGGTTTTCACAGATCTGTGGTTCTAAAATGGCGCCACCGGAAATGATTCAGGGCCAGACATGCGCAGTAGCATTCCAACGCGTTTGTTATTGTTTACGTCCTTGAAATGGTCTATACAACAGTAAATTCCAATCCAATAATTCCATATAACAGTATTGGAACCAGTGTTATTATTGTTAACTATATGTTAAAGATAAAAAAACTAATGTATTGCTCAATGTTAGTTAATGCATTAGCTAATGTTAACGAATAGGACCTTATTGTAAAGTGCTAGTATTACCTATAAATGTTAGCCTGACTTCGTCATACTCATATTCTAGTCAGAATGTGAGTCTGATACTGCTCCATAGGGCTTTGATTATGAGGCGTGTCTTAACTGAACCAGGAAAAAAACACCTCTGCACTCAATTGGATAGACCTACAACCAATGAGAGCAACGCAGTAAGTCAACTACTTTGCATAGCACAGTTGTCAACTACAGAACTCAACTGCACGCACGCTGGAAGAAGTAGTAAAATTATGAGTGTTACTTCTTTTACTTGGTCCTCCATGAGTGCGACCAAAGGAGAAACCACAACGACCACAGGGCTTTCATTGCGTCCCATCTTCTTAGCGACCATCGGTGCCAGCTGATAAATTAAACTTTTGCCGAATCCCGTAGGAAGGAAGGCAAACACATCTTTCCGATCGACAAATGCCTTGATTGCAGTTCTCTGTTCTTCTTTTAAAATGAATGCGCTGTCGATTTCTTTTACAACAGACGCGATAGCGGAATCTATACATCTCAGTTCTCCAGCGGCAGTCATCTCTGAGGGAAACCAGTTCAACCCAAGCGCTCTTTGATAACGTGATGATTACGTAACTGCAGATCATCTGTCCATCATCGTGTAAAGCCCGCCCTGGCAATTTGATTGGCCCGACGATTTCAGAACCGATCATAATTACTCCTCAATGGATCGAGTCCAGACCGAACTTCCCGACCAAAAAATTTTGTGGGCGGGGTTCGGGCTGGCATCCAGGCTATATAAATGTAACATTGTATATGAATAAATGTAAACACTCATACCCTGGTGGTATACGCTCCTTCTGGTTCATCTTCCAGCACTCTGGACATCCCAAAATCCGAGACTTTGCACACCAGGTTGCTGTTTACTAGGATGTTGCGTGCTGCGAGGTCCCTGTGAACGTAACTCATGTCGGATAGATATTTCATACCGGACGCGATTCCTCTCAGGATGCCCACCAGCTGGATAACAGTGAAGCGACCGTCATTCTTCTGAAAGAGGAGGCAACACTTCAGACCTGAATAGTGACACCTTGACAAGAATCAAAGTCATATCTATCTATCTATCTATCTATCTATCTATCTATCTATCTATCTATCTATCTATCTATCTATCTATCTATCTATCTATCTATCTATCTATCTATCTATCTATCTATCTATCTATCTATCTATCTATCTATCTATATATATATATATATATATCTATAAGCCTAAATATTTGTATTTATTTATTTTCATTTATCCAGAGAATGTAAAAATTTGAAAATGAAATTTGAAAATGAATGCAGATTTTATGATATATATTTAATTTAAATGTAGAAACATACTGTATAGACACACAAACACAATCTTACTCTGAGAAACATGTCCAGTGAGCCGTTCTCCATGTACTCAGTGATAATCATAACTGGCTTGCCTGCAATGACAGAGAGACAAAAAGAGAACAATTAAACTAAATAAATCCAGTTTTCTATAAAAACAAAAAACAAAAACAAATCTGGCCTGAACAATCATGGAGTTTTGTATTATAGCATGTTAATGCCTTCTTAGGAGGATGAATCATTTTGTTGCATTCCTTATTTGTAAGTTGCTTTGAATAAAGGCGTCTGCTAATTGAATACATGCAAATCTATTTAAAAAGCACCAAAACTTTCCCACTTTCAGTATTTGAATGCCAGAGATGCATTGGGCGTATATGCAACACCGTTTCTTGAAACTTCTCGTACATCGACAAAACATCGGTGTCAACCAAACAGATGTAAACACTAAGCACAGAACATGCATATCAGTAATTCAAACAGAATCAACACACACTGACAGCAGGCCTGCTGATTGACACTCACCAATGCTCCTTTCCTATAGAGGAAGTGCGGTAAATAAAGCTCGACCAGACACATTGTCGGCCATCTTTGTTGGGCTGGCCTTTCTGATGACCTTGAGGCGAGTTTGACTGACAGCTCTTCCAGAGTGCCTGAGGAGAGGGTGACCTCTGACCCCTCACACTCACTGTCTGAGTTTCCCAGCCCCGCCCCTTTTACACCCACCCTATTAGAATGCTAATGAGGTGTTTACTGACGTTGTCAAGTTTTGGGTGTGTGGTTGTGCCTACAAGTATGTGTATGTTTGACAATGAACTCTGCAAGACAAGGGTTAGAATCTCCATCAAAACATAAACATTTGACTCATTTCAAAAAACAAAAACACTTATAACTTGCATTTGAAACAAGAGTGCCAGCAGTTATACGTCAAATAGTCAATGAAAAATAGTCAAAGAAATGCTGTTGAATCATTGATGAGAGATACTGAGAGGGCCACATTGCCTTATTTACATATTTATATTCACTTCATACTAATTTACATTATGCAAATTCAGTATTCAACTCTATTAACTCTGCTGTAACACAACGCAGGAGACTTAAGATGGCTTTACAGTTTCATGGGGACATTTATGAGCTAAAAGTAAATTAAACATTGACAGTGCTGGCTGGTATTCACCTGTTAGAAATGTCTCCCGCCAATTTAATTTACTAAGGAATTATAAATCAACGGTTTTGATGTCGCCTGCTGCTCAAGACATGCAGTTTCTTTCAGCATGTACAGCCGAGTGTGGGAAATAAACATAATACACAAATACATAACAATAACATACAAAAAGAAACTGTTATATAAAACTATTATTTAAATAATTTATGATTATATATATATATATATGTGTGTGTGTGTGTGTGTGTGTGTGTGTGTGTATTGTGATTATAATCAACACATACAGATAAATATATTATAAAATATTTTTAAAAATGTATTTTAAACATTTTTAAATAAAATTTTAATATGTATATTCTTATATATTTTCATATACACAATTTATATATAATAAATAATATAATACATTTATATAATATTTAAAAAAAACAATTAAAAAATAAAAATTGATGTAATTACATTTTGTTTCTGACATTGCAAATCTTTTAATTCAACTTTTATATATTTTCATATACACAATTTATAAATAATATAATAATATTTAATAAAATCAATAGAAAAATCTAAATTTGTGTTGTGATATTGTGTTTCAGACATTGAATTTTTTTTATCTTTTAATTAAAATTAATTTTTGTATTACATTCTCTTAGGGATAAACTAGTGCTGGTTTACTAAACATGAAATGACATTTAGAAAAGTAAGTAAACAAAAATAAAGTAGAAGGAAAGCCAAGACGAATAAGAAGCCAAATGTGTAGTGTGTGAAGGCTAACTTTCTTTCTCTCTCTCTCTCTCTCTCTCACAAACACACACACACAGCAGTGGCTGTAGGTTAGAGATATAGGGTGACACTCTAACCCCCAAAAACATTTAGGCCTGACGAAGTGATTAATGAGTCTGCTGTGCTTTTTAGCTCACATTAGCCCCTCGCTCGGAGCGGCCCACTCCATCTGGAGACCACAAGGGTGAGTGTGTGTGTGTGCATCCCACAGCAGTTTTTGTCAGGACACGCTCAGCAAGCAAACACACTGATAAGCTGGACATGCATACATAAACACACACGACCATTAGCACATCAAAAGGAAACCGACATCACCAAGCTGTTTCTTTAGGGGGTTTAAGCCTACTTAATATCCAGACTTTTGACCATGTAGTGTTCTGGATAGGGTTTCACCAGCCATTCCCAAGTTCTTACATCAGAACGTAAAGTACAAACTAGAAGCTTAGTAACAACTAGTTAGTTTGTAACTAAGTCAGTCTGTACTTTATTTGGTTGCACCATTTGAAAGTAGCTAGAAGGTGGTAAGCTCTCTGTAATGCAGTGGCATAATATGATGTTTACCCTCAATGATCCAATAGCAGACTCCAAGTACTTTAGCAGATGTTGTGTTTAAATGCTGTTTATCCTTGATTCTAACTTTTTAGCCTCACGTAACAAATGGTAAAAAATACGTTTCCATTACATACAATTCTACTTAAAGGGGTCATGATTGAGAATTGATCTTTCGACATTGTACTATAAAAATATCCTGTAAGTTTTAGAACTCAAAACTTCCTCATTAGTCCAAAAACAGCTTTTATTGAAACTAAGGAGGTGAGCTAATCCATAACGGTAATGACGGTATCCATGACGGTAATCCAAACGACCCAGTGGAAAAACCCATATCTTTTGAAGCGAAACAATAGATGTGTGTAAGAACAAAGAAACAAAGAAAGAAAGAAAGTCATATCATGGATGTCATGAGGGTGAGTAAATGATAAGAGAATTTTAATTTCTAAGGCAAGTCAAACCTCATGAAGACATCCCAAATTAAAAATGACTGCAGAAGACAAATAAAAGCCCTTGATGTCACCGTTGACTTACATTTGGTGACCACGCCCTCCAGGTGAATGATATTGGGATGTTCAAACTGGCCAATGACACTGGCCTCGCTCAGGAAGTCCAGCCTCTGCTGCTCGGTAAACCCCGCCTTCAGCGTCTTGATGGCCACACAGATCTCACACTTTCCAGGAAGTTTCAGACGGCCGCTGCACACCTCGCCAAACTCACCTACAGTATCAGATAGTGATATTTACATGCATCTCTCATCAACAGGTGACATGCTAAAGACATACAAGGACTGTTAACGTACCGATGCCGATCACCTTCTCGATCTTGATACAGGAGGTACTGATTTCCTTAGCGAACTCCCTGATGGCCTGGTTGGGGTCTTCGTAGGTGAAAGGGTCCACATATATTCTCACCCCTGCCGGCACATTTACAGAAGTTTTGAGAATGGAAAATGTTCATTTTTTGTTCCAGCTGTGGACTAATGAAAGGTGTTTGATTACCTGGCTTCAGGTTTTTCTCCTCGGCCTGTTTAGTTTTGCTGTATTTGCTCCTCCTGAGATGAAAATATACACAACTAGCATTTTATTTATTAGCAATTTAGCATTTATTCTTTTATTTGTCTATCACAGTGTTATTTTAGTGTTATTTAGATACTATTATAATATTTATTAATATTGCAAATGAGTTTTTATTATTATATTTTCAGGTTTCATTTTAATTTTAGTAATATTATGTGCTTTTGTACTTTTTATTAGTTTTGTTTTTAAATATTTTTATTTAGCTTTAAATATTTTTTTAGTTTTAGTTAGTTGAATAACGTTATCTCACATTCATATTTTATTTGAGTTCATTTTTAATAGTTGTAGTTTTAGTTAACAATATCAACACTAGCTATGTTTCCATCCACACGTTTGTATCCGCATTAAGTGATATCGAAAGAAAAATGCCTTATGCCTTATGGATTTACAGTTGCCTTATGGAATTTCATGAATATCGACTCAAATGAAATACGATCGGTCTCATCAGATTTTATCTTGATCGATATACGGCTAATGCGATAAACGCGGATGGAAACGTTATTATGATGCGATCCATTTTGCCAAATGTTGGCTTGAATGTTGTGCAATTCGGTGAGAAAATGAATGTAAACACCTTAACATATCTCAAATCAATTCGATATACCTATTTGATCGCAAAACAGCATGTGACGTCATTACGCACAGGTTTTTATCCGCTTTAAAGCCGTTTGATGGAAACACACTTTCACCAGCTTTATTCGCATGAGGTTTTTTACCGAACTTCAAATAATTCGATTGACAAGTGGATGGAAACATGGCTACTGTCTATCATTGCAGGAAAAATAGCAGATGTTCTGTATATACCTTTTGGTGATGATGAAGGTAATGATGAGGATGAGGAGGAGAACCACCACACACCCGGCCACCAGCAGCAGAAGCACAGCAGAGCTCATGAATCCTCCAACAACAGAAGCTGCGACTGAGAGAGACACAAACACTGCATTCATATACACTCTTTAATTTTTTTTTTGCTGTTTTCTTAAACTTTTTTTTAGTAATATTTCTTATTTTGTTTAATATTTAGTAAAAATAATAAAAGTAATAACAAAACTGTTCATAAAAATAATATTAATTATTATTATTTTATAGAAATATTGATATATAATCAAACTAGGGCTGTCAAAACACAAATTTTTATGTTAGATGTGATTAATCGCGACTTTACAGCACTAAATCAAACATTTACGGCCAAATTGTATTCCTACAAACTTTTTTTTTACGCATTCTAAAGTATAATTTCCATTTTTTCGATTCGATTTTTCCCCAAATCACGCAGTCTATTCTTAAGAGTTTTTTTTTTTTAAATGCTAGGCCTAAAATATTTAATATTTTCCGTCAGTTTAGTCAGCCTCCAACGCTAGTGACCAGCAACTAAACAGATTTAGAATATATTTTTATTCATTTTATTTGAGTAGTATAAATACATCTGATTCTAGATCATTCCAACTCATTTAAAAACACACTGTTGTATATGAGCTGTACACTCACCAGTGTTGGTGCTGAACTCGAAGGGGGCGCTGAACTCTCCGTAGCCCGCGGCGGTGCGAGCGCGCACGTGAAACACGTAGGAGGTCAGCGGGGTCAGATCTTTAATATCAGCATTACGAGACATCGTCTTTACGATGCGATAACTCCTCTCATTCTGATCCTGAGATTTATAAATAAAGAGACAGAGAACGGAAGACAAGAGGAAGGTAAGAGGTGACGTTTGAGGGCTATTTTAACTCCAATAAAACTTCACTTCCTGTTTATCCAGACAGCTAATGTCCACAGGGGATTGCTATACTGCCTTCTTAAAGGAACAGTTCACCTAAAATTAAAATTCTGTCATCATGAGGGTTTTAGGATGAACTTTAAAATACAATAGATGTTTCCCATCATTCACCTTCTCGTAGTATTTAACCTCGTATTCCAGTATGACACCGTTGGGCTTCTCGGGTTCGTCCCAGAGCAGAGAGAGCGTGTGGCGGGTGATGTCCTTACTCTCAACTGTCATGACCGTAGAGGGAGCTGAAGAGAGACAGAAGGAGTTCATATATTTATAAAAGGTTTACGTTTACTACATTTTACTTTTGTCAGGTTTTCCTGAGACATCTGTCTTTCTTTTATCACATCAGAAACAAACAGGGAGAGAAAGGATAAACCCAGAGGACAAGGAGACCTTTTCTTCTTCTAAACCGTGGATTTGGAGTTAAGACCGCTATTGTCTGTTTGGTTTCTTTTCCCCCCGAAGCTGTTTTTGTTGAGGGTGAGAAAGTCAAACAGACAGAATCTGACACAACAGAGATGTGCGTTGTCTTCTCTGCTTTTCCAAAGACACATCACACAGAGTCGAAAACAATAATAAAAGAGAAAAACAGCAAAACAGAACTGGGGGATGTGAAGAAAAAAATCTCCATTTATTATTTTCCTCTACTAAACAGAACAACTCCAGATATCGAAACCACAGAAAGCTTGCCATATTTCCACAGAATCCAAATGCTGTCTTTGGCGAAGTCCTACACATCCCCTTCTGCGTATTTTGGCTAATTAAGGGTGTTCGTTAAGTCAAGCATGACTATTACTATTGCTCATATTTGGCGTTGAACAAACTTCTAACTCAAAGGCCACAATGTTCCAGAAAACGTGATGTTTTGTCTTCATAACTTCTGGTGTCTGAAAACAAAACAAAAATTCAATGTGCATGCCCATAATGCTCTTCTGTGAAACATAAAAACTACCTAGGAACAAACTAGAGCATTCAATCAATCACCTAACATCCACCTACCAAAAACACAAGAAACCACATAGCAACACCCTGGCAACCACTGACATCATGGCAGTGAGTTTTACATGGGCAAACTCACACTTTCTTCTTCTTCAAAAAAAGAAAATGCAAACAAACTAGCATGACTTTCAGCTATCTAACTATTAGCTCTATTTAACATATTTTGACATATATTGTCTAATTTAACATTTTAAATCTAAAATGAAAAAAAAGCTTGTTTGTAGGGTTGCACAATTTAGCCCAAAATTGTGCGATTAAATATCAATAAGACTATAAAATAATAAATAATTGTAACGATTTAAAAAATGTAATAAATAAATAATTAATATTGTTATTATTAAAATAATAAACTAATAAGAAATATTAATATTGTAATATTTCACTCTAAAATAAAAAAAATCTAGTATTTAATTAAAATAAAATATTATTAAAATTGCACTACTAATATTCATGGCTGTATTGAGTTCTCATTTTCAAACGTTAAACCATCAAGCTTTTATTTTGAAGGAAAACTGCAGGAAGCCCTTAAAGCTTCTCTCTTGTTGACAACAGCCGGTTTATAAGCGCTCATTAAAAGTTTGGGAAGATGATTGGCACATGTTGCGTTTTCAAATGCACATTATAAACGACCCAAACTCAGAGCAAATGCCGAGATGAGTTCATGTGGAGCAGCATTTACTGTGAACCGAGCCGCTCTGAGACACTGAAGACACAGGATGATGATCTGCGCGTGTGAATGAACACGGTGATGTGCTTCACTCTGAAACATGCTGTGCATGTATTTAATTAGATTACAGCCTCTGTGATCAGATAATTGCACTAAGCCATGACCCGATTTCAGTTTTATTTCATTTAATCGTGCAGCGCTCTCCTATCCAGACCAATTTCCCCCCACCACCAGCATACAAAAAGTGCACACATCTACGAGCGTCCTAAATTCAAGTGCTAAAGCTAGAGTTTCATGCATTAGCGTGTGTGTGACTGTTAAACAATTGGATCCCCCGCCAGCTGTAGCAGCAGCTCGACAGCGGCCCTCGTCCATCTCACAGATCCGTCTTCCTCTGCCAGGCCCGACAGACTAAACGTGATTTAGGAGCGTCCCTCGGGGGACTCGGAGACGACCCCCTCCAGCCAACAACACAGGGGTCACCGCCCCCCTTCAACCACCTAACACACTCATCTCTAACACACATCCATCATGCCGTCTGCTCTGACAGATATGGGCCGTAATGGAGTTGTGGGTGTGTGTGTGTGTGTGTGTCTGGCCGAGATAACGTCAAAGGAAAGATGAGAATCTGCGCTCGTTCATCGTTAACACTCAAGCTTTAAGCAACTGGATGTTAAGATTCAGTAAAAATGATTTAGGAGCATCATACTATATGCTCATTTGTTAAAGCCTTTAGTGCATGGTGGGATAGTCCGAATTTACATAATACATCATTTTTTTGTCATAATATTGTTTTATAGAAAAACAAAAGCTGAGAAATGCAGTGATATGATATGCATCTTCAAATTTCACAAAGTTTTATAATAATACAGGTGAAACTCGAAAAATTTGAATTTCGTGCAAAAGTTCATTTATTTCAGTAATTCAACTTAAAAGGTGAAACTAATATATTATATAGACATGCAAAGAGAGATATTTCAAGCCTTTATTTGTTATAATTTTGATAATTATGGCTTACAGCTTATGAAAACCCCAAATTCAAAATTAGAATATTGTGAAAAGTTTTGCATAGCTGTAAGCCATAATCATCAAAATTATAACAAATAAAGGCTTGAAATATTTCACTTTGCATGTAATGAGTCTATATAATATATTCGTTTCACCTTTTAAGTTGAATTACTGAAATAAATGAACTTTTGCACGATATTCTAATTTTTCGAGTTTCACCTGTATTTGATACTGATCAGACTTAGAAAATAAATGTTTTTGATTAAGGATTCTTCAAAATAAACGCAAAGATAATTATTCAGCATTTCAAGGTTTTGCATACATTGTCTTATGCGCTGCAATGATGCTGTATCTTTTGTTAGCAAACAATTATCTGTAAAACAAAATTGTTTGTTTTTGCTATTATTAGAGGCGTATGAATGATTTGAAAAGTGAACATTGGTGTCTTTTATCAGATTTATAAAGCAACAAACAGAAGGTTACAGTACTTTTTACCATGGTTAGGGAGGTTTTGCGCAGCTTCCCATTCCATGAAACTTTTACAAATCTGACTACGACAGCAGGAATATATTGTGTTTTGTGTATAAGTATTAAACGTTATGTCAGTAGCATATATGTTAAGAAGCATATGTTAATTATTGTAAATATACACATACAACTGCCCAGTGAACGTCTAAGTAGGACACATATATTCAGGTCTTCTGTTCTGTAGCCAAAGGCACGTCAATGCTTGACAAAACCCCACCCTTCCACACTACGCCCTCCACCCTAAACTCCACACTGCGATCCCTCAGGCTGATTTACAGGCTTGGGTTGTCACAGAAAGTTCCGGATCTCCAGCTAACGCTCTATTCCGATGGAAACCCAAGACACCATCAAGAGCACAGGCCGCATATCACAAGTCGGCAATTACACACACACACAGTCATGAATCAAAATAGAGTGTATTTGACGCTCTACATGTGTGTGTGTTTGTAATGGAGCAGAAAGGTCATGCAGAAGTTCTCCATAGGTGATTAGGCGAGTGAAATTGAACCTTGTGAAATGTTTTCTCTGAAGTTTTTTTTTTTTTTTTTTTACGTTTTTGAAAAAAGTCTCTTCTGCTCACCAGGGCTGCATTCATTTGATCTAAAATATTTGATCTGTAATATTGTGAAATGTTATTTAAAACAATTTTCCATTTGAATATATTTTAAAATGTAATTTATTTGTGTGATCAAAGCTGAATTTTCAGCATCAAATCAGCTGATTTGCTCAATTATTATTGGTGCTCAAATATGAATTGTTCTTTTTATTTATGTTGTAAACAGTTTTTTGCTGCTTAATATTATATACAAAAACAAAATCAAATTCTTTGCCAAATAGAAAGTTCAAAAGTATAAATGTCTTTACTGTCACTTTTGATCAATTTCCCTTTTCGATCGATTTCAACTAAAATATTGAGCAGATGTTGAAATGTTAAAATATTGAACTGTTTTAAACATTGATAATAATCAGAAATGTTTCTTGAGCAGCAAATCAGCATATTATACTGATTTCTGAAGGATCATGTGACACTGAAGACTGGAGTAATGATGCTGAAAATCCAGCTTTACCATCACAGGAATAAATTACATTTTAAAATATATTACAATAGAAAACAGTTATTTTAAAGCTGCAGTCCGTAGCTTTTCCTCTTTGTCGCCATCTCTCTGTTCGAAATCTGTAACTGCAGTGATTCGCAGAATTATCATCTTTACGTGGGTTGTAAATCGGCATGAAACAGCGCGGATGAACACAGTGCTTTGAGGCGAGTGCTGCTGTCAGTCACCGCGCTGTGTGGATACTGTCATACAGAATCACAGATTCACTTTTTGAAAGCTTGACCAACATAAGAATTTTCATACGAAAATGTCTTCTGAACAAGTAAGTAACATCCATTTTTGTTCTGACCAACTAAGGGGGAAAAAGCATTCGACATGATAAGCTTCGTTAGATTTAATCAACGCGATTTACAGCAACCGTGCAAATTATAGCCTACTTTGTTCTCAGATTGTTCATGTTAAAGACATCACATCAGCATTGCGTGACTAATGTTAAATTTAATGTGTTTTATGGTTACCTGTGTAGTTCAGAATTCATATTCTCCATAATAGCAAAACGAGAAAGGCACAACAAAGGAAACTCCATAACTGTGTGAATTAAGAAAACGTACTGTTACACGATTGAACTATTGAAATGTCTTAACTTACTTGTTCAGCAGAAAAAAGCCGTCTCTTCTTCCGTTTTGAACCCCTTCAAAACACGGAGTTCACGCACTTTTCAAAAGCCCCGCCGATGTTTAAATCCTTGTGTTCGCATGAGACGGTTTCTTTCTCTTTCTCTAGCCACCTTAAATCCGAAGTACGAAGTCTTTTGGGTTTTATAACTGCTGAATCTCCAGTTGACACTGATTGTTGTTTGGATCTTTCTGGATGCCATAAGTTTAATTATGTAAAGTGCTGCGAGAAAAGCCTATACATCTAAACATCTCGTCACGCGCAGTATAGCCGGCTAGCCGAAACTCCTTCTTTATGTGTACAGATGTGACGTCATGACGCAAAGACATGCTCGAATCTCCCGCGGAAACCCACCAGTACCACTGGAATTAAAATCATTATTACAAGCTAACCGTTTTGAATCTAGCTATGGCAAGCAGATAGTTTTGACCACTGGCAGAATAAGTTTTTTTTAATATAATTATTTTGGATTATTTTTAACTTAAAAAAGCTACGGACTGCAGCTTTAAATTGTAATAATATTTCACAAAATTAGTGTTTTTAGTATTTTTTTTAGTGCTGTCAAACGATTAAAATATTTAATCGCGATTAATCGCATTAATGTCAGAGTTAACTCACGATTAATCGCACATTTTTATCTATTCTAAATGTCTCTTGATTTCTTTTTGTCCTATTATTTTTTCTCATTTTAATGCTCTTATCAACATGGAAAAGTGGATCGGCTTGCTTTGTGCAAATGTTTTTTATTGAACACAACATTGGCATATACTGTGTTCAATTTCACACTAACATTCTCACTTGGAGCAAATAATCTCTCACACAATGTAACACTGTCCATCAATAAATGGGTGAAAGAAATACTGACGAGGTACTGATACATCAGCTGTGTGTGTGTGCTTGGCCATCATCAAGTGGTATTTCAGACTGGACGTGCTGCGATGATGATAGCTCAGTTCACAACGACAAAACACACAGATCACTTTGGTCTTGTCAATGGAACCATTTGGCAAATTTTTAAAAATAAACTTTCCATTCAGAATCTTATTGGCATCCATTTCGGCGTCTCGCGCTCGTCATCCACTCAAAACGTAACGTTAACCAACTATTTGGCCGGCTCGCAAGCCCAAACAAGTGTGTGCGGCGTGACTATTGTTTTGTTTCCAGTCTAGATAGATCCGGTGTGGTGTTGTAGTTTTACTTTCAGACAGGACGCGGAATGCGTGGCGCTACGCCAGTTTTCAAAACTGTTTGGATGCCCCCGTATCTATTGGCCGCGCTGGTAATCGTCACAGCGACAAAAGTTGAACTATTTTGAACTTTGACCGCGCCGCTGCACTTGCGCTTTGGTCGACGAAGCAACAAAACGTCCTCGTGTGGCGCAAGCCATTGAAATTAATGGGTTGCATAGCGCAGCGCCGCGCATGCCGCGTCCTGTTGCTAAAGCATGTGAAAAAAACTACAAAGTTTGCTAGGCCAAAAAGACTGTTAATCGCGCGATAAAAGAATTGACGCCGTTAAAATGGCCTTGCGTTAACGCCGTTAATAACGCGTTTAATTGACAGCCCTAATTTTTTTTTATCAAATAAATGCAGCCTTTGTGAGCAGAAGAAACTTGTTTCAAAATAACGTAAAAAAATTATGTAATAATTATTCAAAATTTTGGCCAGTAGTGTGTCACATGCAAACACCTGATTTTAGAGCATGTTTGGAGACACACACACACACTTACCAGCCTGGTTGGTGGTGAGCGTGACGGACACGGCCTGCTCCAGGCTGGGGTTGTGTTTGGACACCCCGTTGATGGCCCAGATCTGGAAGGTGTAGTTGGTGTGCGCCTGCAGCTGGTGAACGGACACCCGCGTGGAGCGCAGACTCAGACGCTGCGGAGAGTATCGCACGTCGTCCCCGCACAGCGCGCATCTCTGCGTGTCTCGCACACACTGCTTACACACCACGTTATAGGTGAGATCCTGACGGCCTCCGGAGGAGATGGGCGGACTCCATTCCAACAGCACAGACGTCTCGTTGACATTAGATATCAGATTGTGTGGAGCGGATGGAGGACCTGCGATAAACAGAGAGAAAGAGATTTAGAGTCTGAGTGCATATCCCTCACATAAAAATAGGCTGTAATTTCATTTAGCTAGAGATATACTGGAAAATTGGTTTATTTTAAAATAACAATGTTGCATATATGTATGTTTCCACAAAAATTTTAAGGAGCACAAGTGTTTTCAACTCTGATGATAATTAGAAATGTTTCTTAAGCAGCAGATCAGCATATTATACTCATTTCTGAATGATCATGTGACACTGAAGACTGTAATGATGCTAAAAATACAGCTTTGATCACAGAATTCATTACATTATCAAATTAATTGCAAAAGAAAATTGTTATTTTCAATCTGTAATAATTTTTTTACTGTATTTCTGATCAAATAAATGCAGCCTTATATATATGAATTTACATATTACATATATATATTACTGTAAATATTTATTGTAAAACAATCAGAATTATGTATATTCTGATTGGATGAGCCACACTTATTATTGTTCCATAGTTAAATTGTATTAGTGTGTGTGTGTGTGTGTACCATTCTGTATACGTTAAAACTTTTCATCCCCAATGAATAGGAGGATGAGAGAAAAAACTAAAACAGAAGGAGAGGAAAAACAGCGTCTGTTATACAAAGAGACAGAGCTGGTCATTAGTATGGAAGAGAGAGAGAGAGAGAGAGAGAGTGAGAGAGAGAGAGAGAGAGAGAGAGAGAGAGAGAGAGAGAGAGTGAGAGAGAGGGAGAGAGGGAGAGAGGGAGAGAGAGAGGACAGACGGACAGCTGGTAGAGTGAGACTGATACAGTCTCATTTAAATTAATTTATTTGATGTGAGGAACATCTGCTGCACATAAAAGGATGTGAACAGAAATAATCACATGCCCATGCACGACATACATTACAGATTTTGCTTTCAATTAGTTATTTCTTTATTTACATTTTTCAGACAATATGCTCGGCTCTTTTCTCCTTTTAAAGCTAATTTGTAATAAATTCCAATTTAATTTTGAAATTAAATGACATTATGCAGCTATAAATTATTCAAGAGGGAACATCTGGTTTTAAAAATATATATTTATAATTGCTTTTTATTAATAAAGATGCGTATTAAATGGAAACTTTACTATTTGACCCAATATAGTAAAATATTATAATACATTTTACAGTAAAATCTTTAAAGTCACTCAAATACCCATTTACATGGTTCTCCAAGGTCTTTTCAAATCACCATCATAGCAGTTTCCAAAAAACGTGTTTCACCCACTTTAAACTGGTGCGTATGTTTGCGTTTAACTCACGTGTGCAAGGCATGGCAGCCGGATCGGTCTCCGATCTGTAATATCCCTGGTCACAATCACAGGAAGTGTCTCCTTCTTTCATGGAGTAACTGTGCAGTGGACATTTACGACAACCACCGTCTGAAGAAAGAGACCTGTAGTAGCCCACCTTACACACTACGAGAGAAGAGAGATACAGGATGACGTTAACTCTGTGTAAATACAGATAACACGTATGAATCACATTATTAAATGATTAGATTATGAAATGATTATTAAGTATATAAGCAGACAAAGATGGAAGATGAAAAGCCGCCAGTTTTCCACGCACAAAACAATGATGCATTTATGATGGAGAGAAAAGCCAGGAAAGGGAGGTGAAGTCAAGAGAGACCAGAGGATGATGAATGAGGAATGCTGGGTGTTTTCCCAGCATGCACCAGTCACCTTTAATTCTTCCATCCATATATCTGAGTAAAACATGTTTTGACATCATAAATAAAGAATGCGTGATGTTTAAATAATCTAGCGTGTCGTGTCCTCCTACTCCTCCCTGCCTGAAAAACACTGTTTCATCGTCCTTATCACTCATTAACGTGCAAACACACACGTGATCATCGCTCAGTGTTTAGACGTCTGTGTACATATGGATGAAAACTGGGAGGATGAAAGATGCCTTAGACTCCAGCACACTATTATAAACTTCTACCCGACTCCAGAGACCAAACAGAAACAACGGGAACATGAGGTCAAGGTTTGGCTGGTTAGCATGATCCTGTTCTCTCCTGCTGGTAGATGTGGTAACTAAAACATATGATAGCAAAAAGCCTTTTGTTGCATTAATAACCATTCAAAAGTAGCCATGAATGGGAATGCAAACAGATACATTTCATAAAAGTCAAATAAGTGAGCTCCACCCAAAAGTCATGTATTTTAACGATGAACTAAAAATGGAAACGTATTTAATTTGCATTTTTCACGTACAGACGACAACGCTTTCAGAATTATCCCCGTTCACATGATCTGTGAAAACGACTAAAAACGCTGTATTATTCATGCCAGGCCAGTAGTTGGCGATGTCACTTTTTAAAGAAACGTACTCGGTTACTAACGTAACCTCGGTTCTCTCTAGAGAGGGAACGAGTACTGCGTAATAGCTTTACGCTAGGGGAAAAACTCTTTTCCGCGAGATATTGAAGCCAAAAATTATCCTTTAATTTTTTATTAATGCAAAACGCTTTGCAGCAGCAAGCAAACATAGGCGAAACAGCTCGCGCGCCTATTGGTTGCTCTGCAGCAAATGCAGCAGCCTATCGAGAGAGACTCTGCGTGACGTAATGACCAATGGGGGCAATTCGCGCCCATATCGTCACGTCCCGCCAGAAGGGGCGTGGTCTCGCCCTATAAATATGCTCGTTAGGCTGATACAAGCTGGTTTTTATCGCTGAAGCGAACCAGAGCGTATTCCACGCACGGCAAGATACGCAGTACTCGTTCCCTCTCTAGAGAGAACCGAGGTTACGTTAGTAACCGAGTACGTTCTCTTACGAGAGTATCTCTCGTACTGCGTAATAGCTTTACGCTAGGGGAACACAATGCAACACGCCGTGCGTAAAGGGATCCAACACCAAAGTCCCAGGGGCCGAAGCCCAGGGCTCATGTAGTGCATAATCACCATAAACTCACATAGAGTAAAGGAAGAGAGGCTGGAAGCGTCATTCCCTATACAAAAGCACCCAGCGGGGCTATTATATGACCATCAAACGCGCAGCCAGGGTGAAAGCATTCAGCCTGATCTGGGCGGCCATACGTGAGTCAACACTCATGGGGCTGCAGTAAACTCAGCATCTGGGCCGCAGAGCGGGGCAGATAGCACTGAATTTAGACCGCCAAAAGCTTAGCTTGTAAGGCGGGTACCTCCAGGTTATAGTATTTTATAAATGTAGACGGCGAGGCCCAGCCCGCGGCCGTACAGATATCTTGCAGGGAAACCCCGCTAGACCATGCCCACGAAGAGGCCACGCCTCTCGTGGAATGCGCCCTGACACCCAAGGGGCACTGTAAGCCCTTCGCAGAGTAAGCGAGCGCGATGGCATCCACTATCCATCTGGATAGGCTCTGTTTTGAGGCGGCGAGTCCCTTGGAACGCCCGCCGAACAAAACAAAAAGCTGCTCCGTCTGTCTGAAAACAGACGAGCGTGCCACATAAGCTCTCAATGCCCTGACGGGGCAGAGGAGACTTGCATCCTCCTCCTCACTGAGAACCGGAAGGGCAGACAGGGAAATGACCTGGGCCCTGAACGGCGTGTTGAGGGATTTCGGGACATACCCGTGTTTCGGTTTGAGAATGACCTTTGAGTCATTAGGCCCAAACTCCATACACGACGCGCTTACTGAAAGCGCCTGTAGGTCCCCTATGCGCTTCACTGAAGCGAGAGCCATGAGAAACACTGTCTTGAACGACAGGTGTTTCATGTCCACCAGCTGGATTGGCTCGAACGGGGCGCCTTTCATGGCCTCCAAGACCGTGGAAAGGTCCCACGTCGGGACTGAAGGGGGCCTTGGAGGGTTCAGCCTCCGAGCTCCCCTAAGGAAACGCACGACTAAGTTGTTTTTCCCAAGCGACTGGCCAGACACCGGTTTTGCAAACGTTGCTATGGCCGCCACATATACTTTGAGCGTGGATGGGGTCCTGCCCTTATCCAGTAGCTCTTGAAGGAAGGAAAGCACTTCCGCAACCCCGCACTCCACAGGTGAAAGGCTCTGGGCCTGACACCATGTAGAGAAAACAGACCATTTCGAGGAGTAGAGCCGCCTGGTAGACGGAGCTCTAGCCTGCGCGATCGTGTTTAACACTCCCTCTGGGAGGCTAGCGGGTACCCGTTGATGGCCCATGCGTGCAGGGACCATAACTCCGGGCGAGGGTGCCAGATTGAGCCCTCCGCCTGAGAGAGGAGGTCTCTCCTCAATGGTACAGGCCATGGGGCAGTGCTGGTCAGCTGCATCAGGGCAGGGAACCACGTCTGGTTCGTCCAGAGCGGGGCTACAAGCAGCACTGGGCATCCGTTTTCCCTGATTCGTTCCAACACCTGAGGCAGGAGCGAGACAGGAGGAAAAGCATACAGGGGGCAGCGGGGCCAAACATGAGCCAGCGCTTCCTTGCTTTTCGAGAAAAACTCCGGGCAATGAGCGTTTTCTTGGGACGCGAATAGGTCCACCTGAGCTCTGCCGAACGTTTTCCACAGCAGCTGGACCGTCTGCGGGTGCAGCGACCATTCCCCTGCTGGAACGTTGTTCCTGGACAGTCTGTCTGGTCCCACGTTCAGGTGACCAGGCACGTGCGCCGCTCTCAGTGAGAGCAGGTTGTGCTGAGCCCAAACCAGGAGGCGTTCCGTCAACCTGTGAAGGTTTCGTGACCTGACGCCGCCCTGGCGATTTATGTATGCCACCACCGACATGTTGTCCGACCGGACCAAGACGTGGTGGCCTGTTATCTGGGGACAAAAACGCCGTAGCGCTTTTTCGACTGCTATCATCTCCAAGCAGTTTATGTGAAGGAGCTTTTCCCGTTCTGACCACAGGCCAGCTAGCGGTCTGCCCTCGAGCAGCGCTCCCCACCCCGAGGTGGAGGCGTCCGTAGACACCACCTTCACGCTCGAAGCGGTCCCCAGACTTACACCTGACTGATACCAGTCGGTTTCTCTCCAAGGTTTCAGAGCTGAAACGCACTGAAGGTCGACCCTGAGGCGAAACAGACCCGCTGTCCATGCCCTGGGTGGAACCCGCGTCTTCAGCCACATCTGCAGTGGGCGCATGCGGAGCAGGCCCAACTGGAGTACAGAGGCTGCTGAGGCCATCAGCCCCAGCATTTTCTGAAACCTTTTGAGCGGGACTATCGCGCCGTGGCGGAAGGATTTCACGCCGCGCTGAATATTTAGCACGCGCTCTGGTGACAGGCGTGCTGTCATGGACAGCGAGTCCAACACGGTTCCCAGAAAGGAAATTTTCTGACTGGGAGACAGTGAGCTCTTCGCCCAATTGACTGTGAGGCCCAGCTTCTCGAGGTGCTCGAGCAATGCGGCCCTGTGTTCTATGAGCTCCGATCGTGATCGAGCTAGAATCAGCCAATCGTCCAAGTAGTTCAGAACTCGCATGCCCTGAAGTCTCAGGGGCGCGAGCGCCGCGTCCATGCACTTCGTAAATGTACGAGGCGCTAGGGACAGGCCGAACGGCAGGACTGTGTATTGATATGCCTGGCCCTCGAAGGCGAATCTCAAAAATCGCCTGTGATGGGACGCTATTTGTATTTGGAAATAGGCGTCTTTCAGATCTATCGACATAAACCAGTCCCCGAAGCGCACCTGCGCGAGGATTTTCCTGGTCGTAAGCATTCTGAACTGGCGCTTCACAAGCACTCTGTTCAGCTGCCGCAGATCTAAAATGGGTCTGAGACCCCCATCCTTTTTCGGTACCAGAAAATATCTGCTGTATAGGCCCCCTTCGCTCTGAGCCTGAGATAAAGGTTCTATAGCCCCTTTGCTCAGTAGTTTCGCTATTTCGGCACGAAGTAGATGAGATACTTCGTTTTTCACCGTGGTTTCGACGCGCGCCGTATAACGGCGCGGGCGTCGAGCGAATTGTAGCGAATAGCCTCTCTTTATAGTGTTCAGCACCCATTCTGAAACCCCGGGAAGCTTTGACCACGCATCTGCGTGAATAGCTAGAGGCAGAATGAAATCCGGGCTCTGGCCGCGACAAAACGGCAGCTCGAGAGCCTGGGCATACTGGGAACACAACACCGTGTTTACAGCGTTCGAGGCGGGGGGCGCGCTGATCACAGCGGGCGACCTGGCCGCGCTCAGCTTTTTTATGGCAGATTGTGCAGAAAAAGCGAGCGGGGGAGATCCCGTGGGAATCGGCGTGTCTGTGAGAAAATGTGGGCGCGGGGCTGCGGGCACATTTAATACACTGAAAACACTGTCGTTCATGGCCGACTGAATGTGTGTTGGTTTCGTTTTTACAGAAACCATGGGACACGCAGCATGTAGTGTGAGCGGGCATGATGACATGGGCACTTGCACTACATTGTTTGCACAATCGACCGGAGTCGATTTTATTTGTGCTAGCCCTGCACCGTGGCGGGCTGTGTTTGTGTGTGGGAATGGGCACTGGGTGGGCATTCTTACAACACTCATAACACCTTCGGCCGTGGCCGGAACACCAGAAAATGCACTCTTTATTGGATTTATCTGGGTAGCCGTAAAAACGGCTTTTGTGCGCAGGCAAACGGGCTGTGACACCGGCTGACTCTCTGCGAAATACACTGGGACAGTCGCGATGTTTGGAACTGACCGAGCGAGAAGTTTTGGTGAAAAACCGGCCGCAGCGGGATCTGAACACCGTCGTTTTCCTAGAATGGCTAGGAAGATTTTGAGGCCTCGGGCTTGATCTCAATCCTCGGCCGGGGCCCGCGCTGAGGGGGGCGGCGTCCAGCAGAGCGAGAGCGCGGTCTTTGGTCTCGGGCGTGGCGGCGCTGTGAAGCGGCGGCGGCGGGCGGTGCAGGCTGCGGCTGAGAGCTGCGAGCAGGCGGCGGTTTAGAGCGACCTGCAGCGGAGCTCGAGCGCTTCGGGAGGAAGTGCTTCATGGCCTGCGAAGTCTTTTGCACCTCCATGAATCTATCCGCAAAGTCTGTGACGGCAGATCCGAAAAGGCCCGCTTGAGAAATGGGCGCGTCGAGGAACACAGAGCGCTCGGCTTCCGTCATCTCGGACAGCGTCAACCACAAATGTCTCTCAGCCACGGTGAGAGAGGCCATGTTTCGTCCTATGGCCTGTGCAGCGGCTTTAGTAGCGCGAAGAGCGAGGTCTGTAGCGCTTCTCAGGTCCGCGACGCAGATCGCTCCGGGTCCTTCCTCGTCCAGTTTAAGGAGAAGGTCGGCCTGGAAAATCTGCAGGATGGCCATAGTGTGCAGCGCTGAAACTGCTTGCCCGGCGGCGGTGTAAGCGCGACCGTGCATGGATGACGTCACCCGGCAGGCTTTAGATGGAAGCGTCGTGTGCGCGCGCCGTCCAGCGGAGGGCGGGCAGAGATGAGACGCTACAGCTGGTTCCACAGGAGGAACAGAAAGGTATCCTCTTTCCTTCGCGCCATCCACAGAGGAGAAAGCAGCAGAAGCAGAGGTACGAAGCCTGGCGGAGAAGGGGGCGTTCCACGATTTCGTAACTTCGTCGTGAAGTTCCGGGAGGAAGGGCGCGGGCCGCGATTTCGACGGAGCCTCGTCACTTCCGAGAAAGCGTCCATCCATTCTGTTGCGCGGCGGCTGCGCGGGCGCCTCCCAATCGAGGCCGATGCTTTCAACGGCCTGAGAGAGCAGACGCATCAGCTCAGTCTCAATGCCGGCTCTCTTACCAGTGGTCTGGCGGGAAACGCTAGCGGAGGGGAGATCCACGGAGCTCGCCCAATCCTCACTATCGGACGCCAGAAGAGAACACGCCTCGGAGGGTTCGTCAGGCTCGTGGATGGACGCGGCGGCAGGCGGCGGCCGTTGTCCGTCAGTGAGCGACTCGAGCGAAGCCGGCGAAGCAGGCGGGCGAACCGGCGAGCTTTGGCGGGCTGGAGATAGCTCGGGAGCGCGCTGGGCGCGGCGCTTTTTACGGCGCGGCGTCACGGCGGGCTGTGGTGAAGGCTCGGAGAATGATGCCAGGCGCGTCCTCAGAGTCACCATGGGCAAAAGCTCGCAATGAGGGCATCCGCCGTCAGCGAGCGCGAGAGCCGCGTGATCCTCACCCAGACAGGAAACACAGATGACGTGTCGATCTCCATCGCTGAGCGGGGCGCGGCACGAGCCACAGGAAGGCATCTTTAAAAAGACGCTGCTCTTTTTGTGAGAGAAGTGTAAGTCGCGTCAAGTAAGCGAACAAACACTTCTCAACAGAGAAATACACACAGGGTATTGAAAGGATATATAACGCCGGAAAGCGCAGCAGGTACGGCAGATGAAGGCGGCGAGGCCAGCGACTCCAGAGCTCGTCCCGCTGAAAGGCTTGCTTCGACGGCGCGGCTTCTCACTCCGGATCCAGCGATGCGTGTGCTTCGCTGAAGAGGTAAAAATCAGCTTGTATCAGCCTAACGAGCATATTTATAGGGCGAGACCACGCCCCTTCTGGCGGGACGTGACGATATGGGCGCGAATTGCCCCCATTGGTCATTACGTCACGCAGAGTCTCTCTCGATAGGCTGCTGCATTTGCTGCAGAGCAACCAATAGGCGCGCGAGCTGTTTCGCCTATGTTTGCTTGCTGCTGCAAAGCGTTTTGCATTAATAAAAAATTAAAGGATAATTTTTGGCTTCAATATCTCGCGGAAAAGAGTTTTTCCCCTAGCGTAAAGCTATTACGCAGTACGAGAGATACTCTCGTAAGAGAACTACACGCCTATAGATTAAACACGTAATACGCATGTGCATGATGTCAACGCTTTCACAAATTTGCGTTTTTGTAGTTTTACACAGAGACGATAACGGTATTGTTTTCAAAATCTTGCACTTTGAAACCCGTTTTCAAAAGTTTGCATTTTCAGGCTGTTGTCGTGTAAAAAACGGCCAAAACACATACAAAGTTTTCCGTTTTTAGTTGAAAACTGCTGTGTAAACAGCCCCTTAATAACTCATTTCAAAATGCAAATGTTTTTATTTATTTGCATTTAACGATATTACATAATACGAACACAAAGGAAGTCATTCATGCATGCTTAAAGGGATAGTTCACTTTGAAATAAATTTTTGATATGTTTTAGCTTACCTCAAGGGCATCCAAGATGTAGGTGTCTTTTTGACACCTACATCTTGTCTTTTTCAAAATTGAAACTCGCAGAAGTTTCAATTTTGATATTTTTAGGTCAAACCGTTCTTGTCTGTCAGTTATATAATGCAGGTCTATGGTCACCACCTCAAAGAGCATGCACAGAGAAGTCCAAATTAAACATGATTTAATGACTCGTAAATGTAAGTACACATTGATGGCCTAAGACACGAAACGAGCGGTTTGTGTGAGAAAACGAACAGTATTTATATTGTTTTTACCTCTTGTAACGCACAGACCGAAGCGCCCGCGCCCTCAGATCACTTGGACGTGGCTGTGGTTACAAGAGGTAAAAACGATATAAATACTGTTCGTTTTCTCACACAAACCGCTCGTTTCGTTTCTTAGGCCATCAATGTGTACTTACATTTACGAGTCATTAAATCATGTTTAATTCGGACTTCTCTGTGCATGTTCTTTGAGGTGGTGACCATAGACCTGCATTATATGACTGACAGACAAGAACGGTTTGACCTAAAAATATCAAAATTGAAACTACTGCGGAAACAAAGACACCTACATCTTGGATGCCCTTGAGGTAAGCTAAAACATACCAAAAATGTATTTCAAATTGAACTATCCCTTTAAGCCTGTAAAGCCTGACATATGAAATAAAAATCTAATTGTTTAAAAAAAAAAAAATCTTTCAAAAAGTTTGTTTATGCTTTTAATTTTTTTGAGAATCAGAAATGTCAGGCTTTTATGGATCATATAGTATGATATAGTGAAAATATGGAGCGCATAGGCCTTTATTCAGAGGCCAAAACTTGCAAAAATATGCAATTTGGAGCAGATGCTGTTATTTATATGGTCAAACATTAAGATGAAATTCTGATCTCACATGCATAAAATGCATATCAGTTGTTACTCTATATCTGCAAATAATATATGTCTTAGTAAGAATATATTATCAGAGCTCTATAATTAAAATTAAAGTTTATTTATTTATAAACTATAAAATGATCAGACTCAGAGCTCTATCATTTTTATTTTGGGAGCAAAACATACAATGCAATGCGATACAATGATGATTGAGAGATGTACAAATAAACATACAAGAGCCTAATGTATCATATTTGTTATTCACATTTTAACATGATTCTTCAAAACAAAACATTAAATCCAGTAATTGATCATCTTAAAAAAATCAGATTTTAATGCAAAAAGTGCCCCAAAATTGGACATTTTTAGAATGAAACTAAAATGCCTTTTACTTGATAAGAACGTATACACTATCAATCAGACGACAGAAGGCGTGTAGTAGATGGTGTGCAACAGATTCAGCAAAGAGTTTAGAGAAATCTAAATAGAGTATACAGTATATATATTTATATATATATATATATATATATATATATATAGTATAATATAATATAATATACAGTAGGCTTTATAAGGTTAAATGTTGCTGGAAACCCTAAGAGTAAAGAAGAACTTGAGAAATATAAATAAACAGAAACTGGAAGGAAAACCTAAACGGCACAAGGATCTCCTAAGGCTCTTAGATGTTCCTCTGCTAATCCTAATGAAGGGAACAGATTATCACCATCAATCTCGGACTCTAATCTCGGTTTAAGATTGATCCAGAGGTGCAGGAGACGCCAAAGGAAGAGGAAATCATCTCTCATTCGCTCTTCCCACTGAACTTAATCTTCACTGAACTGAATGAGCTTTTCTGTAGAGAAAAACCTTCACAGACATCCAAACACACACTACATGACAAGACCCTCTGAGATAAGGGGACAAAGAAAAGCGTCTTCTGGTTTCCAACACACATTCCAGCCGTGTCAGTAACCAGTGGTGTCAGCATATCAGTAACATTTCTGAGCCCTCAAATCAACGTCTTTCCATTAGTGAGAGACGGACGAGTCACGATGAGAGACGGACTGCTTCAGTGGGTGGACTGAAAATCACTCCTCAAAATGCTCACACACACACACACACACACACACACACACACACACACAGAAGACGCTTTATGAGCGTCTTATACTTTCAATTAAACAACATCCTGAATGTCTCGTCTTGTTCTGATTATCTCTTCTCTTGTTATTTTCTTTAATCTACTCTAAAACTGTTGTCACTTATTTCTCAGTCTTCAACACAGACGCTCATGTTAAGAGGATGAATTATGCATTTGAAATGAAAATTCTGGCATTATTTACTTGCATGTCAAATCTCTTTGACTTTTTCGACCATGAAACACTACCGGTTAAAAGTTTGAGGTCATATTTTGTAATGTTTTTAAAAGAAGTCTCTTATGCTCACCAAGGCTGCATTTATATGATCAACCATACATTATTATTACAATTTAAAATAACTGTTTTCTATTTGAATATATTTTAAAATGTCATTTATTCCAGTCTTCAGTGTCACATGATCCTTCAGGAATCAGTCTGATATGATGATTTGCAGCTCAAGAAACATTTATTATTATTATCAATGTTAAAAACAGTTGTGCTGCTTCATATTTTAGTGGAAACTATGATCATTTTTCATAAGGATTATCTGATGAATAAAACTTGAGGAACTGAGGACTGAAATTTAAGTCCACAAAAGAACATATGGGTGATTAAAAAATATATATAAAAGTTGTTTACAGAGCACTAGGATTTTTTTTAGACAAAAACATCAAGATCAGGTTCCTCTCCTGAGGGCATGGAAGATCACACACACACACACACACAAACATCAATTGGCTTCTTGTCTCATGGTCTGGCATCTGTTGTTCTACATGGTTTAGTCACTAATTAACAATTACCTCTGACCCCCCTTCCCCCCACTCCACCACACACACACACACACACACACACGGGTCCATCAGTGTGATTGATGACAAACATGCGGAGGGCGAGCGGATCACATTGATTGATGACTCACTCGCTCCACATGTTGACCTTGACCCCACCCTGAGGCCTACAACACTAACCGATTCATACAAGCCCGACTTCACCTTAACAAACTCTATTCTCATTACCAGAGGAAGTCGTCCATCTCCCGATGCCTCCGACGAGCTCTAGTAATAATATTAACCTGAACTAAACCACATCTCCTTTAACTCTTGAGTAGATATCGATGGTCAGGTGGAGTTTTTGATTCTGGCATCTTCACTACCCAAGCAGAGAAAAGCATCACATGAGATCTTCGTAATATCTCAACTGTTGCTCCTAGAAAGCAATGCGATTAAATCAAGAGCAATTGCAGAAAATAAAGACTCTCAGTTTCTCACATCTCCTGTAGGGTTTCAACTGAGATTCAGATTTAGCAAGATGTGAATATGAACTCAGATATTTCTCATCAAATTCACCAAATGATCTGAGCTGCTATATTGACATTTATTTTCGTACTATTTGGTCAAGAATCATCCGACACAACCTTGGTACTTAAATGAAACATAACTAGGAACTCCGTTAGGTTTGCTGAGCTATAAAAGAACTACCTGTGAGCAATAAAAAAAAAAAAAATTAATTCATATTCACGATATTCAAAAATATCAATTTGCTTGGTAAATCAGATGTACAAATAATATTGAAAAAATAAATAAAAATAAATAAATAAATAAAACGGAAAATATAAAAAACAAAAGCTAATTTACAATATTAATAAATAATATAATATAGAGCTGCACAATTCTGGATAAATTGAGAATCGCAAATAAAATTCTTTTTTTTTTTTCAAACAGAGATCACGATTCTGAACCGACAACTAAACAAAACAACATGTACTTTACTAGAGTTTCTGACAAAATGTTAATTGCTTCAGTCAATTATGTAAATGTTTAATTCATTTAAATGAATATTTTTTTTTTTTTTTTTTTGAATGATTTAATGACTAACTAAATACTTGTTTCATTACTGGATGAATCAGCATTTCTGAACGAATCTCTCGAATTAATTATTCAATGACAAATACATTTTTAACTTTTAACAGTGACAATGTAATCGATACAATCGTTATTTGAAGCAGATGATTTGCTCTATTTTGATCGCAAAGGTTTCGCAAATCATTGCCATTTAAGAATGAGATCATGTGGGTGTTTGAATCGAGATCCCGAACGCGATAAACATGAGGAAAGTACAAACATTTAAAATTCTGAATAAATTCTGAAAGATTTTCAGTGAATAACAACATTTTGGTCAGTTCTTCACACAAAGCTAATTTACTTTATATACTTTGGGTGAATTATGACTCTAAAGGCATCTTTACAAAGCTGAGTTGAGACTGCCCTGTGCTGTGCCTGCTCAAAATTTGATTTCAAGACGTAATGCCATATAGTATATATACATATACAGTTAGAATTGCTGTATAAATGCATTCATGCCACCTCTGAGCAACATTAAACACTGTGTAAACTAAAGACACCAAAATTATATTTCAGAAGCGTGTTTTTGCCACCTTTGCAGTGTAAATTTGACAAACATATGTCACCTGAGCTTGACCTCTCCTCAACAACACTTAACATGAACACACATCATTTACTTCATCAAAGGTGTGGCTGAATTATTTATTAATATACATTATGAAGCCACAATGCTGTTGGTATATTGTGCCAAAGCTTGTTGGTTTAATAAAACAGATTTGGCAGGTTTTAGAAGGTATTGATGCAAGACTTCCTGAAATGACCTGAACTTCATGCTCCCCTGAACACGTACACCAACTTCCACCATTCAGAGAGAGGAATTTCCCAAAATTGACTGCGTGTTTATCTGTGGTGAAATTGCGAACACCCTGTAGGTCTGCAGGGGTCTTTAAAATCCGAGCGCAATTAATAAAACCACAGTTTTAATAGCAACTACCATGAAAAGAAAAGAATGGAGTGATTAGAGAGAGATGAGTGTGTTTCTGGCAAGGTCTGCACATATTGTTAAACATGAAAAGTCGTGGCAGTATTTTCTAATACAGGAAGTTTTGGCTCACTCACACACACACTCACTCACTCACGCACTCACACACACACACACATTTTATATACTTTATTTGATTCCACATTACAAGTTAATTTCATTTGGAATCAAATTTTTTGAATAATCCAACAGATTAAAACAAATCAGCACATTGTTATGAATTACTAAGGGTTAAGAGTTCTAAGGATACAGGAAACATTGTCTTTTCCAAATAAACATGCTTCCTATAGTTGCTGAGATTGAACAGTACTTTGCCAACTGTTTGGCCCTTGTTTTAGAAATCCCCCCAATACAAAGTCCACGGACCGCCAGCCTGTGTACATGACCTAGGCTACCAAACACTAGCACAATAAGTCGGCATCTGTACCCAAGGTTCTCAATGGTCGATATCAATGACTGATATTTTAGAATCTTAGAGCAGTAAGACTCCTCCATAAACAAGTCAAATGCACATGACACCTCAAATAGTGTAACTTTTTTGCCATTCTGAGAGATGTTAACAATATCGGGCGTATTAGCCATTCCTAAGAAAGTGTTTGCAGGAGAGTTGAACCATTCGGACTGTACAGTAGTGTGTTTAAAGATCTGCTCCTCAGCCACGCAGGGAATCACACACACACACACACACACACACACACACACACACACACACACACACACACACACACACACACACACACACACACACACACACACACACACACACACACACACACACACACACACACACACACACACACACACACACACACACACAGTGTGTTCAGGTGAATCTATAAATACTCTTCATGCAAAACCATTTCTGACATTCCCTACAAAAAAATGTCACACACTGATAGCATGCTACATCATGGGATGAGTTTTCTGTTTTGATATCATGTGTGTATGTGACGTATAGGGTCAGGGTAAAAAAAATTAGGGTGTGTATTTTTAGTTTGTTTATCTAAAACTCTGGAAATGCGGGACGACAGGCTGTCTGGAGTTGCAACACCTTCCATTGTGCATGTGTGTGTATGTGTGTGTTGGGAAGTGGGAGAACAGCAGGGAATTCGGTACGTTTCCATTGATTTGTTGGGAAAACAAACACACAATAAAAAAAAACACACCTATAGTACAAACACGTACACGTGAACGTAATGATGCTGTGGCGGAGCAACATGATGAATATGGCAGCAGTGACATGACAAACTCTCTTATTTTGACCTTTAACCTTTGGAACTCTCTCTTGACCTTTAGGACTGAGGTCACAGAGACACGTGGTCAGTTCTCAATCAATTCTCAAAGGTAAAAATCCTTCATAAATATAATAAAAATGGTTTCAGTGATTCTAAACATTCAATAGCCGTTTCTCTATAGCAACAATAGAAGTCTATGGTATGTTGTCATGTACTATGTGCATTAGGCCTGGGCTTTGATTGGGCAAGTTGATTCATTTCTGTAAATCAGTTCAAACTGTTAATTTCAATTATTTGATTCAAAATCTATTTCAATGATTTGACTAGCCTAGAAATCTAGACGCACCCTAGCGGCAGCGAAAATTATTTCGCAGCCAGTGTGGTCTAGCAACTCTCCATAGGCTTTTGAGCTGTAAAAACCAAAAACTGGTCAGGCCAATCACATCGTGTATAGAGTCGGCGGGCGGGCTTAACACAATGACGGCACAGTTCATGACGTTCCGCGTGATTTCCATTGGTGATTTTCCTGCTACTTGAAAACAATGAAGATGCAGCGGTCTTTCGAATCGGCTTTGGCCGCGACTCTGGAGGACTTGGAGTTAAGAGAACGTCACTTAAGTCATTCTTAAAAAAGGAAGATGTGTTCGGAGTTTTACCGACCTGATACGGCAAAAGTTTAATATATCAATTAGCTCCGCTGGTGGAAAAACGCATGGGACTCACTCATCCACAACCGTTCGTTGCTCTGGTTGGTTGTAGCGTTATCCTATTGCATGCAGAGGGATTTTGAAAGGTGACCGTTTATCCCGCCCCTCGGATTGAGGTATGTCTATGGAGAGTTCCCAGACCTAACATCTTGATGTAGGTCTGGCATGCCAGGCTATGATTTGACTGCATCATAACTCAATATCAAGTCGCTGAGTCTTACATAAATATAAATGTAAATAATTTTTTTTTTTTTTTTACATAAAAATAAAATATATTCTATATAAAATAATTCATTATATATATAAATATTATTATATAATAAACAGTTTGGAAAGTATAAAACAATACATGTCTATGGTGGAATTTTTTCATATTTAACTTCTTGCATTGAATATTTTGAATCTTCTTGGCTTCAATGGCTGTTTGGTGAAAAGTTATGGTTCCTTGCACTGCCTAAAAAAGCTTCTTTTTTTTTTACACACACACACACACACACACACACACACACACACACACACACACACACACACACACACACACACACACACACACACACACACACACACACACACACACACACACACACACACACACACACACACACACACACACACACACACAGCAACACTGTGATCAATTTATGCTGATACAGTAAATTATTGGCTGACATAAACATGTCATAATGATATTAATATTTGTGCCTGAAGCTTCAGTGGGTCAATTGCTAAACCACTGATGTCTGTTTGTGCTACAAATTAGTATGGATCTGTTTCAAAACATAGAGAGGACATAATTTTAGGACATCATAGAAATAATCAAGAATGTTATCCCTGCTCCAAAAGACAGCCAGCACCCATATGCTGTATTATAAATTCAAAAATGTTCATGCAAAGAACTGAAAGAACTAATAAAATAGTTCAGTGATATTTGTGTGTACTATGTTTTTTTTATTGCTTACTAGAGCATTGTTTTGTTACTGTACCAAAGAACAGCAAGGGAGTTCAGTTCACTAGGTTTTGGAACAGACTTTCTCACTGTATTAAAAGAGTATCTATCTAACGCATTAAGTTTTTACACCTCTTTACATCCATCATGCCATCACAAAGAAGACTAAAACTGAGAAAAGACCACCTACACACCTCCTACAGTTTGACGAGCTTAAGATTACTACTCAAAACCTTGCAATCACAGCCCATTGTTACAGGAGAGCGCAGAGAGAAACAGAGAGGGAGAGAAAGAGACAGCGTCTGTCATCACATCAAAGGGATGTTTAAAGGGAACGCGAAGTGAATGATGAGGAAAAGAAATCAAAGACCACCTAAAAACCTCTCTTTCACTAGACATCAGCTCCTTTTCATTCTCTCGTCTTTTCCTGTCTGAGAGGAGGGCGCTGACCTTCCCTGTGTGCTGACAAATCTGTTTTTCTCTGCGATCACCTCCTTTATTCTCACTGTCTTTCTGTCTTTTGTTGTTCCCCCTTCCTCTTACTGCATGTCTATCTCTCTCTGTGTCTTTTTTAACCCCCTCTTGACAGAAAATAAAAGACAAATTCAAAGGCAGAAGGAAAGTGAGTGCGAGAGAGAAAACAATACAGAACTTCCAGCAAGATAGCGAAACCCAACACTGATGGTTAAAACACTACAACTTGTCCTAACGCCAAACCACCTTATCAGAAATGACTAAAACTTTTCATGCAAAAACAGCACATTTTACTTTTTTTGCTTCATGAAGCACAAAATGAGACATTAATAAAAAATAAAAAAATGTCCTAGTCGCCTTTTTGCATCCAGTAACAATGAATGGGGACTACAAAGTTTCAAGCTTTAAAAAAGGTGGCAAAGTACCTAAAAAGCAATTATTACAATGTACTATATACCAAGTTTGCTGAAGTCAACTTTGAACTTAGTGTGAGAAACAGCTTACAAATTTAGTCGCTATTTACTGCCAGTTAAAAATATATATTTTAGAAAAATGCACAGTATGCCATATAGTTGTCACAGTCACCCCTAGTCACGTCTTCCTTTGTTCTGTTTTCCCGCCACTCATCTGTTTCTATGGTTACTGTCATTTAGTTCATCATCGGTTCCACCTGTGTCTAGTTAATCATCATCTGTGGCACCTGGTTTCTGTTAATCTGTGTCCATCAGTGTTTGTATTTAGTCCCTTTTAGTTCAGCCAGTCTTTGCCCGTTCTCAGTGTGTGTGTGTATCCTGCCTGTCTTGGAGCTTTTTGCCTCTTCATGAGCCTACACCACACCGTGACAATAGTGTGGAAATTTCAAGTATAATTTGTACAAGTATTAACAAGTATAATTTTATTGTACTTCTTGTATGAAACATTTTAAATATACTTGGCTGAAACTGTTGGTGAAAAATTAAGGTTCATCACACAGCAAAAAAATAAATAATAATAGTATATGACTTACGATATACCAGTGCACGATTTTCTGAAATCATATGATAACAGACTAAAATTTAAGTCACTATTAAGGTGTAAATATGGTATTTTAGGAAAAATGCATGACTTGAAAAACACAGCACATGTCATATGGATAATTTTATGGGGTTTCTTTTTGTCATTTAAATAAGAAGTTTGCTAAATGCTCCCTATTTTGAGCAACATGAGGGTGAGTAGGTGTTGTACGGGTGCACTGAATCAGAGCTGAATTTGACTGAAACGAGAGAGGGAAATTCAGGTCAGCCGAGGCAACACACGTCTCCTGTCGTTCCCTTGTAAGACTTCCAGAGAGTCCATTAAGTCTGGTTAATATAAGGGACTGTCAGCGAGCTGCAACATTATATCAATGTTACGGTGGTGCCGTCCCTCTCGCCTCTGTCACGCTCCTTTTAGACGGCGGAGAGTCGGCGTTGAGAGAGACATTTGGAGATAAAGAACTGAGGGAACAGAACACCATCCAGACCAGAAACAGCTCTCAACACCTCTGTAATGATGTTCGACTCACACACACAGGACTCTTTCTATCTCTGCTTCCTCTGGTGAGGAACCGGGTTGGGTTGTCCCGAGCTCTTCAGGCAGAGGTAAACTCTGACCTGTTCCTTTTAGCCTGGTGTGTGGTTAAACCGTTCAGGCATGTCAAAGAAAAAGAGGCCACAAAAAGCTGGAACACCGACTTTCCCCTGCACAAGAAAAAAAGCACAAGGAAAGTGATGAAGAAAAGGTGAGAGAGATTGATTCCTTCCGCTCCTGTCCTTTCCTTCATTACCCAGAGGATATATTAAGGCTCACAGATTACTCAGATTAGATCAAACATAAAATGGGTACTTTCAAACTTAAGCCATAATAGCCACATGGACTTCATTTATAACACTATTGCATTGCTTTGGTGTAAATACAAAAGTATTTTACATGCCGCCATTTGGTTTTCGCAAGCGACAACAGTGTAACCAGTTCTAACGCGATGGCAAAAGCTCGAGCAAAGCATGCAAACTGTTCTGTTGTTGCTGCACAGAAGAGCACTGAACGATATTTGACCAAAAAATGTCACAGCTGGCTTATAAAGACCTCAGGGAACTGTGTCAAATTGTGTAAAAGTTAAACATGACGGTACATGCAAGTTGATGAGATGAATCAATGTAACTCCACAACAACTACATAAATGTAACCATTCAAGAAACGTCCAGGAGCGTCTAAAAGTTGCAACCTCTTCCTGAGTCTCTCCATAAGGCTGCTATTGGTTATTTCTGAGATTTTGGATGAGATTTGCGTGTTTTGTTATTTCCATTATCCGAAAGCTCGTGTAAAGGATCGGCCGTCTTCTGAACGGAGGCGGGGAGCTCCAGCTCATTTGCATTTAAAGGGACACACACAAAAACAGCGTGTTTTTGCTCTCACCCAAAAAGGGGCAAATTTGACAAGCTATAATAAATGATCTGGGGGTATTTTGAGCTGAAATTTCACAGACACATTCTGGGGACACCATAGATTTATATTACATCTTGTGAAAAGGGGTACATAATAGGTCACCTTTAAAGAGATTGCATTTGCAGGCCAAGTGTAAACCTCCAAGCCAAAAGTAATGCAACTGTTTTGGAATAGAAAGAACCAATTGACAGGCAAAGAATATATAGCATTAATGTTTAATTGTATTATTTACTATTTATCCTTTTAATTTCAAAATCTAATTTATCTCAACTCAGACACATGTAAGATCAAGCAGAAGAAATAAGTATAAATCCCTATTTGTTCTCCCTTGAATATAATTTCTGTCAAACAAACAATTGAGACTGTAAAGATGTATCTGTCCTGTGGGTGTTGTTGATCATGCAACAGGCGGCTTTAAATCACACAGAACAAACAGCAGCTTCTCTCTTGCCGTCCCCCATCGGGCCCATATAGAGACCAGGAGCCGAGATCACAGCTCCCGAGTCTCCATGGCATCCTGTGGAACCTCAGCTGTCAAGAGTTTTGATGTCTTAATAAATTTCTCCTCTCTCCAGCTGTCAGCCAAGCGTCAGAGATGGATGAAAGAGTCAGTGACCTTTGACCTGCCCGAGACCTCTTCTTCAGCTCCCCCCAAAAAGTCTCACAGAACCCCAAGACTCTATTGCAACTGCAGATTCCTTTCAGCACAACGTCAATCCTGAAAGCCCAACAATAGTGTCGACTGCATCCCACAGATAGTTTCACATGCAATGCAGCTGTACAGAAGAAACTACTAAAGTAATGCATTGCTGTTATTCACACAGTACTGTTAATGTATATACAGGGGTAACTTTTTCTAAATAATAACATGCATTCAATTTAATGTTTTTAGCAACAAATTGTCCTCATGCAGACCTATAAAATGTGTGTGAGATGTTTTCGTTAGACATGGCTATATGGTGTGCAAAAGTCTTGCGTTTCACCATTTGAAGTTTTCACCTCATTTTAAAGTAATTGACCGTTTGCAAAGACTCGCCCCCCTTAGTTACTGTCGCTATGTCCGACAAGCTACGCTGCTCTCACACACACACACACACACACCATGTTCTCACGCAGTGAAAAATACATCGCGGACTGACAACACGCTGACAGACAGTACAGACCAGGTTACTTTTTGGTTACTTTTGATATTAAACATATTAAACAAGTCTCACCTTTCAAATGTGGTAATTTTTTTTAAAGAAATTTAAACAGTAAATACCATTTTGTGGCTCTTTAATGTGTCGTGACAGATCGCTGTAGTAGAGCATCAGTTAAAGCTGCTCGTGATCCGATCAACTCTTCCTTCTAGTTCATTTATAGCATCAAATAAACATGAATGAACATAAGAAGGAATGTTGTTTTAACCGCAGAAAGGCGTCAGTATATACCGTTTTTCAAGTTCAAATCCTCCCATGTTAATCTACTAACTCTCCTGACTGCTTTGTCGGACAAAATGGCGGATGGCGAAGTATGATTGGTCAGATCACCTGTCAATCAAGCTCCCTGCGAAGGGTCAATTGAAAGAAGCAGCGATATAATGGTGGAGTATAAATAATGGAGTATAAACCATAATGGTATAAAACTGTCCACAGTGAAACAAGAAAACTACAGTATGAATAAAAAAAAGTCAAGCAAAGCATTTCCATTTTGAAAAGAGTCTCAACCAGCTGATGATGACAAAAAGTAATGCAATATGCAACAACTGTTACTTTAAAAAGAATTGTTTACTGAACTGTTAATTAAAAAAGAATATATAATACAATGTATACACACATTTTATTATATATTAGTTACACAATGTGGCGATTTAAATCTAATTAACATTGACATCCGTGGCAGGAAATACTGGAAATGTCATGAAAAATATCTATGCAAAGTGTGAAAACAATCCATAAAATGTTGCTATTTAGTTTTCAATTTTCAGAATAATTAATGTGGATTCAAATTCCATCAATATTCATGCAAGCTAATAATCTGAATAACAAATAATCGGCCTGCAACACAATTCCCCTCCAAAAACTCCAAGAAAATTCAACTCATCGTGGACTTGACGCACACTTAAGGAAACCTGAAACAGCTCCAGATGACTGCACTTGCGGCCTGATCGAGAACGTAACCTTTGATCTGTGACCTCTCGGGGCAAAGGTCAAGGGTGGCACCGGCTTTCCCTCATCATCGCGATGGTAACCACGAAAAGTGTTTGCAGTGCGTCTTCGCGGCACATCTACACATAGCAGCACATGTCTAAGTCCTACTTTCCCTTTTCTCTGTCAACACTTCTGTGTGACACGTATTTATTATTGTCACAGGCTCTTATTTGGCTTGATCTATGGCAGAATGAGATGTCAGTTTTAAAGATAATTACATTTTTTCTTCTCCAAGGATCCATTCATCACACTCGGGGCCCTCTGCCATTTTTAGATTCTTGATAACATGCCTCAACTCATTCCATCTTTCTCTCGCGATCCCTCTCTCTCTCACTCACACACACATCCACAGTGAGTCACATCCTATTATGTGGCATGAAGTTGCCAAAAATCTGTTAATTACAAAGTCCAGAGCCTAACTAGTATGATTATAATGAACTTATTTCCGTGAGAACGCTTTGTTGAGGACAGCACTCTCCTCTCGTCCTCTCTGTTTGTAATCAGCATCTCTTGTTCTCACGTAACGGTCTCATGGGAGGAACAATCTCAGTCCTCATTATTATGCAACCACAAATGCTGATAAACCAATCAGAAGTGCTATTATTACCACTTGATGACAGACGCTTGAAAGAAGGAGGAAAAAGATGGATGGATGGCAGTGTTGTGCTAGCCTGGTTCTACCAGACTCTCGTACATTTCATTTGTACAGAGAGTCTGGCCTCGCTCCATTGAGAAACGTTTACTTCCTTGTAGGCGGGTTCTCTGTTAAAGATCAAAACTATTGGATCTGCCCAGCGTCACTCAGGATCTGCCATAGCCAATCGCTAACGTGTGGTCGTGACGTATGTCATGCGCCGAAACCGGCTGGAAACAACAAGTCCGAATTCCATATTCATAAATCTAAATATCTAAATGCTAAACCTCTCTTTCTTATATTTGTGAAATAATTTTAAAAATACCTCTTTTCAATTAAGTTGTCTGAGAACAAAAAAAAGCCTTAAAAACATTATCTGTTTGTAATTATTTTCCTTTTTTCAGTGTCATGTAATTCTCTTAACTTGTTCATGTTTATTTTATATTATCCCCCTACTGTTTTATTTTTGTTTTGTTTTTATTATTATTTTTTGTTTGTTTTTGTATTATGTTTTCTGTTATTACTTGTGTATTGTTTTAAGCAATAAAAAAAAAACAAGTCCGAATGATCAGAGGATTATGTTTAGAATAAGATGTCTGTCAACGAGAGCTGCATGTTTTGTTCATCGAATTTAAGAGTTCAAGGAACAATTCTAAATGTATATTTGACACTAAGGACAGTGATGTATTCAGTCAACTGTCGAAGCTGGGTGTAATCATTAACAATACGCCGCTGCGGTCGTTTCGGATCTGCCGCAAATGCTGTACAGTGATCATCGTACACACCGAGCTGCCCAGCACCAACTCCTAACCTTTCTGCCTCCCTCACTTGGTCCTCCATTAGTGCAACAAGAGGAGACGACAACAACTATCGGCTTTGCATCCTATCGTTCGCCTTAGCTAACTCATTCACCACTAGCGGAGTGAGCTGGAAAATTAAACTTTTCCCGAACCCCGTGGGGAGGAGGGCCACAACATCATGGCCACCAACAACACTTAGCAAACATTGATCTTGCTCCGGCTTTAACTTCTGGATATTCGGCAGTTTTGCAACAACGGACCGAATAGATTTTCTCACGTCTTTCTCCGCTGCCATTACTGAACTCCAACTCAAACTGACGCGCTACATCAACGTCATCGTTCTCAGCCACTCCCTCTGTTCGCTGATTGGACCGGTAAAAAAATTATTTCTGGAAACCAAAGTCTACAGCACAATCCCAGACGTAGTACTGAAGGAAAATAAAATTGAGCGGAAGTGCGTAGGAGGGCGGAGCCAGGCTAGTGTTGTGCGCCATTCAGAAGTGAATTTGAACTGAATTTGAAATTAACAAACATGATGCAGAATTGCAATTAGCATGTAAGGAAGTAGTATTAAAATGAATTTTAAAAATTTAAGAAACTCATAACTGCAATTTCTAAATAGAAACGCTTTGAAAAAAGTTTAATTAGATGTTTGAAACTTTATAGAATGCAACAGACACCACCACCCACTTTTTCAGCGGCCTCGAATCTGGAAGTATTTTTCCCATTCACTTCTCCCATAGGGATTTTTAAAAAGTCTTCATTTAAGAGTTATAACTAAGGCCCCGTTTACACGAGAACGATTCCGGGTGAAAACGTAAAAATATTTTATCGGATGTGCCTTTTGTTTACACGGCAACAGCGTTTTGGGGACTTAAAAACGCAAAAAAGTGAAACCACCCTCCAGAGTGGAAATCTTAAAAACGCTCCACTGTCGCGTTCCCGTCTAAACGGTAAAAACGCAAATCTGCTCACGGTGGCTCTCGTTGCGTACACGTTTACGTCGTACAGGAAAATAACAACCAACATGTCAGATTATTTCCATACGTCGGACCTTCAAGTTGCCCTAGCAGCTGTGAAAAACATACAAGAGTCTTTTCAGCAGTTGTACAAAATATTCTAAGATATTGGTTTTTGTTGTGTGGCAGTGCTTCACATTGCCACCTAGCCGCCTGGAGTGCATACTACATCGAATTTCACACACTTTTGCGTCACCATATGCACGCGGATTTCCCAACCATAACGCTCGTCTAAACGCAGAATAAAAAGTGATAACGCAACGCCACTTTTGCGTTTTCTCTTCAGATCGTTTCCGTGTAAACATAGCCTAAGCCATGAACCAAGTCAACCAGCTCTGAGATTAAAACATCACAAACTTTGATTTGAAGCAAAAAAAGTATTTGAAAATCGAACAAAAAAAAGACAAAGGCACAAGACTGTGTACTTGAAAGCTTTAACGAGGGAAAGAACTAGGCTACAATCCCATTGCGAATGGCATGATCAAATATAAAATGATGGATAAATATTTTAAAAATGTATTCAAAGATGTTGGTTATACAGATGCAATATATTTTACGTTAAGTAATTTGAGAGCATAGGGAAACTGACTAATAATTTTTTTAAGAGATTTAATGATAGGTGGAGATTTCTTTGCAGAATCATGGGTAATGTAGTTTATCACCAGGAATTTTATAATGCAGGCTAATGGCTTCAACAAAAGCATATCACCAATTGATTAACAACTTGTAGCTCACAGTAGGTCTTGTCTTTAACGGTTTATATGTTATTATTAAAAATCAATTCCATTATGAACACCACATGAACAGACCGGAAAACTGGTTTCATCGCTTCCGCTTGACGAAGAAAGTGTTAACAGCAGCATATAAACTTTTATGTCAACCTGCATATGCAATGAACATTATCTTTGGTAGGTAAGGCATATAAGAAAAAACAGCTCCATATGTAATGTAGCATGTTCAAACGAACTGAACCGGAAACGATGCGACCTGTTTTACTGAATACGGAAGTTTGTTGTGCATGACAAAATTTGCCCAAGATCGGTTGTGCTAGTTTGACTGTAACATCAGAAGTGTCTCACCTTGACATTGCTCATTCCTTTCCTCGTATCCAGGGTTACACAGGCAATTCCCGATGGGCACCAGCCACTCTCCATCTGCGCCGCAGTACATTTTGGGAACCTCCTGCTCTTCCGAATTATTCACACAGGAGCCGCGCACCTCCACCAGGGACGACGTGTCCGCCCCAGTTACGGTGTCAGGAAACTGCGCTAGGTTCCTCACGGCTAGCGGACACTTTTTGTAAAACACACGGACAGAAACCAGTGCGATACAAGCCCCTACATCCTGAAAGGCCAGATAGAAGCCCGTGCGACTCATAACGCCGACATCCCGAACCTCAGTGTTCAGCTTCATGATCCGATCACCAATATCCACCTGCGTGAAGCTCTCGTCCGCCGCCACCGTGTCGATCTTAGCAAAGCGGCTCTCGTGAGTGTACCGCTCGTTATTAGAGTCAGACTCCAGGTAGTAGAGGTTGAACGTCTCTTTGCAGGTGCCGATGACGCCGGGCAGGCTGTTACAGTCACGCAGGGTGAATTTAATCTCGATGTAGATACGCTGGGCCGGGCCACGCCGTATCCAGTGAGTCCTGAGCCAGTTGTTCTGACTGGGCTCCATTACGTTACACACCTGGTATGTTCTGATGGGGATGTTCTTCTCGTCCATGATGCTCACCTCTTCCCACTGCATGAGACAGCACAAGAACAATGTTAAGAATGAGAAATAAATACATGATTTTCATCATTTTTAAGACCTTCTCAATTCCGTAGGAGATACAGGTGGAGCTGGGGAAGGTGGAGGGTTTCTGAAAGCACGCTGCAAATGCTGACCATGTATTTGAAAGTTGAGCAGCGAGCTCATTGGCTACTGATACAGCAGGAACCAATCAGCTGTGCCCTATAGAGAATGATGTGATTAAATCAAATGTAATGAGACAAAAAAACAAGTCTTACTACTGAGTTGTTCTTTTCCGATTCACGAACAAATTACTTTAAGCCGGTTCTTTTTACTGAATCAGAAAAAGCACATCTCATTTGGATTCACAAAGTCATAAGTTACTTTTTAAAAATAAATGAAAATAAAATAATTCAAACGATGCAAATGACAATGAAAATTATTTAATTTCACCTGTGAGATGTTTTTTATGTCAATTGCACTTTAAGCTTAGGAGCCCTACTGTATGTCCTCCTGTAACCTAATATGGATGTTTTGTGTAAGCGAACTTGTTATATTAGGGCAATTAAAAATGTTTGTTAGTACTTTTATGCCAATTTTGTCAACCAGTTATGAAAGAATTTGTGATGAAACCAATCAATAAATTCCAATCAGAGCATCCCTATAAAAAACGGAGAAACAAAGTAGGGATGCAAGATATATCAGGCACCATATCGGTATCGGACGATATGTTGATTTTTAATGTTATCGGCCCGATAAGAAAATTTGGTCGATATATTAAAACCGATAAATAATGTATTATTTCTGAGTTTTGAATTGCTTGAAATATGATGGGAATCACTTCAAAAAGGAAAATACAATCAAGTGCAACATGTGCAGCGCAAGTCTGTCGTATAGACTACATAAAATTATAATGAGAACATTATAATTTGGGCCTTGTGGCATGGCTTTTAATGGTGAGCCTTTTGTTTTTGTAATCAGTCTCTCAAAAATTATATAAAAATGTATATGGCTAATATAACTGTTATCAGCTTTCAAATATAAAGAATTATCGTTCATCGGTATCGACCAAAATTTTCAAATCGGCGCATCCCTAACATAAAGTATGATACTCGCCAGACTCCCAAGAAACAGAAAACAACCGATCATTTAACTAAACAAACATGAGGTCATCCAGAGTGAAAACGGGACTGAACCATGGGAAGCTGTAGAGTAAATTTAAATCTGAAACATAACATCTGTTTCACTCTTACAGGCTTTTGTAGAAATTTGCCTGAACCAACCTCAGAAAATCAGTATTCTTCTTCGTCGACTAGCCTCAGATACAATAACAACTCTAGACAGTCATTAATGTTGTACAGCCTAACACTTCTCAGCGTCTGCTGAACCAGCATTACAGCCACTGATTGGACTCATTGAGTTTTCATCATCTAATCAGCAGTAATGACTTTTATTACAGCAAATGAACACACTCTAAACACATGCTAATACCCAAGAGTCTGACTGGGTATCATGTTAACCTGCGGTCAAAAGTTTGGAATAATTAAAAAAAAATATATGTATGTGCCTGGAAAGAAGTATCTTACGCTCACCATGGTTGCATTTATTTTATTAAAAATGTAAAATCGGCAATATTGTGAAATATTTTTCAAATTTTTTTTTTTTTTTTTTTTTCTATTTGAATATATTTCTAAATGTAATTTATTTCTGTGATCAAAGCTGAATTTTCAGCATCATTACTCCAATCTTCAGTCACATGATCCTTCAAAAATCATTATAATATGATTATTCTAATATAAGATAATTTAAAAAGAAGAAAATCATAATTATTCCAAATTTTGATGGTGGTGTAAGTGCATTATTAATTTGCCATTTGACCTTGAACTATGTGCATTTATTGATTTGGCAGACGATTTTATCCAAAGTGACTTACAAGTGTGCACATCTCAGTTAATAAGTAGAATACTTTACAATTTTACTAAGTGATTAGCAATTTTTATAAAGCAAAACAATTTTTTTTTGTCAAAAATGTATTGTTCCAAATAGGCATTGTGTAGTGTGATGTCCACTGAATATACACAATACCAATGTAATATCTTTTTAATTTCTTCCAGTGATATCAGTAGCCACAGTCCCACAAAGACCATCCTGACGGCCCTTAATAATCTCCAGGAATTATTCACCGTGCGCTAAACCTAATTGAGCGTTTGTGGGATAATAAGACTGACAGCGATCTGGCATCCGTCAGGGCCCGTGATTGTCTCCGTTCGGCTCGTCCCTTCATCCGTGTAACTACGGAGGCCCAGAGGAGCAGCGCAGAGATAAGAACCCGGAGCTGCCGATTGCAGGACGAGAGGAGAAAAGAGCTAATTGCCCGTATTAAAGTCTGAATACCCACCCACCGCCCGTGCCAAAGGCCTGTCCATCACGGAGAAGATCACAGAGGGAGAGGAACTCAGGAGCTCAATGAAACTTGGATCGATGCGAAAGGAAGCCGAGCGGCTCTGTAGTGAAAGGGAATTCAGTGTTTTATTGAATCGCTGATGTGGTAATTTAGATCCACCTGATCTTAAGATGTTAAACGGCTAATTGGTGATGAGGGGCTCCGAAAAGTGCAGAGATCCCAAGAAGCATACATTATAGGACAGAACCCGCTGACCCCCTCGATCTGAAATCTCACACACACACACACTCAAACAGACCTTTTCTCTGCCTCTGGGTTGCCAAGTCTCTCCCCCCTACCTCTTTTGAGAGAAAAGGGATAGAGTTTCCTAACAAAGGGCATTTCTGTCTCCCTCTACTATTTAGGAAATTTGACGCCCGTCGCTGTAACCTAGCTTTCCAAAATTTACATCCGAGAGAAGTGGAGAGAGCAGGGTGATCTCATTCGTATTTGGAGGTATTCATATGTGACATGAACATTTTTGGACAATGAAACGTAGAATATCAACTTACTGACAGCATCAAAAATGCTTATGCATACGATATGTAAAAGTCTATAAATCCCTCTGAAAACTGGTTATACTGAAACAGCGAGTTTAAAACTCAAACACAATCCCATGGCACTTCTGAGTAAAGGATGAGAAACTTTGCCTAAAAAAAGATATTATAAATGGAACATTTATTTATTAAAGAACTCCAGATGGATCTAACAAAAATAGTCATCTGCACTCTGAAACTCCTATAAGTAATAAAACTAAGTTTATTTGAGAATGTTTTACCAGAAAATACTCTTTCAGTCTTTCTACTTAAAAGTGTCATGTTTAATTCAATGTGTTACTTGTCATTATTTGAGAAATGTAATAGCAATTTCTGAGTGAAAATTGTTTCAAAGTAAATCCTACACTAGTGTAGTGTAGTTTAACCATCAAAGCAGAAAAAAATATTAAATTGTTATAACAAATTTGGTACATCTGTAAATGTGTTAAATAAATGTGATGCGTTTAACATCTTCAATTAATCTTAATAATAATAATACAATGCAATTTACCTATTAATTTAATATTCTATGAACTTCGAATGATTTGTACACATTTGCATGCCTAAAGGCTTAACAATTAAGACGATTTCAGTACATTGATATTGTATCCCTAAAAATAAAGGTTCCAAAAGGGCGTTTTCATAGAGATGTCATAAAAGAACCATTCTGGGTTCCATAAAGAATCCATTTCACTCTAAAAGAACCTTTAGTGCAATGGAAACATTCTAAGGATGTTAAAGGTTCTTCAACCTTTATGTTTAGGAGTGTTTTTATCTTGCATATTGTATTGTATCTATCTAAACCTATGAAAATGTGTTATAACTATACGTATGAATACTAAAGAGGTCAAGTTGGAACGGGAGATGGAGAAAGAGGGAGCGAGAGATGGGTTTTTTGACTCACCCCTCCTTCCGTCGGGCTGGCGACCCATGCCAGTTCTCCCAGCACTGATCTGGAATCCAGCAGCGGGACTGAAGGAGAATAAGACAGAAGACTTGAGAATGAGATCACCAAAGCTTGTGTGTTTTACCCTATAGTGGAGAAAACTGAAGTTTTGAAGGCATACGTCTCTGATAAATAATGACAACAGCTGCAAAGGAGGCCAAAAAGTGTCAGGCAAGTGCACAAGGGTTTGATCTGCGAGCGCTGACTTAAGTAGGAAAATGGTTTATAAATCATTAAACAATAGTAATCGACAAAGGAATGATAAAATTTCAAATTAAGAGACAAAAAGAGATATAAAGACATTTTTTTGTGTGTGAAAATGACTAAATAATTACTGTTTAACAAAAAAACACTCCAGACCACACAATACTGATACTAATTATAAAGCAACATTTATTATTATGATGTGGTATATTGTATGTAGGATAAGGTTTATATTTCAAATTATTACTATTTCACTGTTGTGACGGCAAGACAAAAAAAGGGCCCAGATTCCTTCAAGGTAAAATGAAAGACAATATGACATTATAAATAGCCAACTAATTAGGGGAAGGATAAACAGAATAGTGAATAATTAAAGTATCTAAAATGTGAATAATACATATGTGGCATATCTATATATGAATAGTATTTTGTTTTAAAGCGGTTAACATGTCAATTGTCCTGCTGTGATAGTAGGCTACATTATATTTCAAGACATCACTTGCAACAAACTCCTTTAAAACTTATTTAAAACTCCTTAAAATTTTAAGCAACTTAGGCCCAAGTTTTCTTAACTTGAGGGATTTGTTAACTGGCCAATATCGTTCCCGTTTTGCGTGCATGTGCGCCTCGGTTTTACTGCGCGCCCTAAACTTTTCCTCTTTTATTGCAACCCCTCTTACCTTCGTTCGCCGGATAATTCCATGGAGCGGACAGACCTGCACAAATCCCCAGGAAAAGCGAGGTGAGCGCGTAAATAATCCCGGCCATGAGTGCCATTCGTCCAGTAACTGTCTCTCCGTTATTTCTGTTTATTCCTCGTGCCGCTCCGCGCGACTGATCTTGAGGCGCACGAGACGCGCACTCAGCGATCTCTGCAGGAGGGGGCGTGGCATCTGTAGTGACGTACCAGTCAATCAATCAAGAAAGAAAGAAGTGGTCATTTATTTAAATTATAGATGTGTGTATATATATTATTTTGAAATTATGTATCGTTTTCAATTTGCATTTGTTTATTTCTATTACTTGTATTATTTCTTGGCAATGTTCTTATGTTATTGTTGTCCAAGCATTATTAATAATAATAAAAAGTTTCTTCGAAAAACAAATATGTAGATTACACATAAAATTTTTTTTTTTTTAAATAGTAGATTGTCTAAAATAATTATAATAATAACTATAATTAATATTAATAATGTAAACATGTTATGTATATGCTATGCTTGTAGGTACAAAAAAAAGTTTAAAATTGCATTAGGATGGATTCAAATTACAATTATTATTTAAAATAGCTTTAATTTAATTACATATAGCATATATGTGTATATGTAATATTTTGTTATTTAATTATAGCTAATTATTATACCAATATAATCTTCATTTTAAACATAATAATTTCAATTATCATTATAATTATTTAAAATATTATAAAATATGCATAGACCAATAATAATATAATTAATAAAAATAATAAATATTATGAAGAAATGATAGGAAATAAGATGATAATGTTAAGGATAAAAATACTATTATTTTGAAGTATTTCAACATTATTATTATAATGATTAGCAGAACATTTTGAGGAGCGGAGAGCCGGGTATTGAATCGAGCTCTGATCTTATATCGCCATCTAGTGTCCATATCCCCACAGAACAGGCTTAATAAACAGCATTATCATAATACCTTAACCCACGCGCACACCAGCAGTAAATTATTATTGAAATAATAATAATAATAGTTATTATTATAATTTAAAGGTATTATTATTAAATGTTATTGTTTAATTACATGCCTATAATAAACCTGATGCTGACTGTACTTTATGAAATATGATTTCAAATGTTGCTGTGTGGCTTGTACAAACAGCATTTGTAGAAAAAAAAAAGACTTTTATTATCTGTTTGACACATCAATGATGTGGCTTTTTTTTCAGTTCTTACAGTCGTGTAGAGTCAAGATCATCATCAGACTGAACCTCTGGTCCCATAATTATGTATTGACGTGTCATCTAAATCTGTGCTAAATATATATAGCCTTTCATATTCATGCCACAGCTTAAAAGTATAAGATAATGGAAGGATATCATCCATATTACTGAAAAACGTGTACTTATAGAGTGTGTTTAAATGAGATGATATTCTGAACCATGAATGATGCTCAGTAAAATGTATTTTTATTTGCTCCAGTAAGCAGACATGCTGACATTAGTTTACTTTAACAATAATTACCAGCTTAGCAAGCACACACAATATCACAATTTATGCATTTCACAGATTGTAGAATTTATTTGCCAATTTTAATGTTTACTGCAATTGCTGTAAAACGGAAAATATCCTCAGCTAAATTAAACTGTATATGTGTGAGGAAAGCAACTGTCAAGTATAAGCATTACAGGCGGACACATGGTGTGTTTTGCTCACACTGATAATATGGCAAAGCAGGTGCAATCACCTTCAGTCTATTGATCACCGCATTCCTTTCATCAACTTTCCAGATTTTTTTTAAAGCAAGGGCTTTAATTCCCACATAGTTTTGTAACTGTGTAAGACTGGCTTTAATGTTGTCTGGCTTATCTGATAGGCATCTTGTCAAACAGGGTGAATTTACAGTAAAATAAACCACACATTGACCTGGAACATTAAAGATGTTCCCCAGATAATTCATCAGGCGATATTCTGAATGTTTTGCATTGCTATCCTTCGCAGCAATGAGGTCATGGTTAGGACTCTCATAAACCAGATTGTTCTGATTCTCAAATGTTTTTCTCACTAGAGTTAGTAAGTTCTGATCTGGAAAGGGAGAAGACATCTGATCTGGAAAGGGAGAAGACATCTGATCTGGACGACATATGTTCTGCTCGACTCTGAACACAACAGCGTATTGCCCCATGTCTCCCAACCTGGAAATGAAAGCAGTGAAAATGTAATGTTAAAAATTACAAATATTAATAGAAGTATGGTATTTATTATTATGTAATTTATGTATTATTACATGTAAAGTTCAATGTTAAAATTATTACATGATGCTGTAATTATAAAAGACAAATACTTCTGATTTATAACCTCTGTTATACTAAATCCACTACTTTTTAGTTTTTTCTTTAAACATTTCTTGTCATTTCTTTATATATTTTTGGATGTGTATATGTAATTTTTCTTAATTTTTTTATTCTTTTATTAAATAGTAAATTCTACTAATATGTTCAATCAAAGAAACTTACACATCTTCAAATCTCTGCACAATACGCTGGAGGATTGCTGGGTCCACATTCTGACCTACAGCACAAGTGCTAAAGTGAAGCAGGCAGAGCAGGAGGATCCTCAGTGGGACAGAGAAAACCTCAAGAAAACGCACAAATACAAATATTTATATAAAAAACAGTACACCCAAAGTGCATAGAAATTTAAAACAGCATTCTGTTTGTTGTAGGAATATTTTTGGTTTTTTAAAAAGTTTTCAAAAAAACTTGAGCAAATGTGCGGCTTTAGCTCCACTAACAATTATTAATTGATAAAGAAGTATGAATATGACTTACCATGTTATCTGTTGCTGAGATGAGAGGGTTCAGAGATGTTGTGTGAGTCTGCAGTGAAGCAGGAATGATGAAGAAGAGGAAGAATATGCTTTTTATTCTGACACTCGACCAGCCCTCTTCTTCATCACCACGAAAAGACCAATTAAAACCGTTCACACTTGCAGCACTGACGCCTTTAATAATGTCACTGAGCATCTGTGTGTGTCTCGCCATGTACGGTTTTCCTCAAAATGGTCAATAAAAAATAAAGCAATTAATAATTCCTCCAAGAATTCTAAAAACTGTCATGGGTTCCTCCAATAAAGCTATCAAAGTAAATGGATTTAAGGCAGGGAATTGCCTTGGGCCCCAAATAATGCGCAGGGACATAAATCTGAAAATGAAATATGATCTTGCATCGTTAATTTAATAATTAACCATGTTAAGTAATTGTAATTGCAGTCACAATGCATACAATATCTTTTCTTTTTTTCTTCTTCACTCCCTCAGCCATTGCACTAGAAACACGCTTGCAGAAGTGTTATTAAATGGATTTACTCATCAAGCCATTCTAGGTGTTTATGACTTTCTTCTTTCAGACAAACACAATCTGAGTTTTATTTAAAACTATCCTTGCTCTTACAATCTTTATAATGGGAGTGAATGGAGGGTGAGATTTTGAAGCCCCCCAAAAATTCACCCATACATCTAAAGGCCTTCAGAAGCAAAGCGATGCGTTTATGTAAGAATTTTTTTTTAGTTTTCTGCGTTTCTGCATTCGTAAATACGTGATGCTTCGGGTCAAAGGTCACTCTTCCGCGCAAAAAAAATATGGATATTTTTCTTACAAAAAACATCGCTTCCCCCGGAAGCCGTATGGATTATGTTTTTATGATAAATGCATTTCCCTCTCAAGGGAACTCGCGCTGCGTCAAGCGCTGCGGGAACGCCCCTGCGTGAACGCGCCATGAAGTACTCGTGAAATCAGTCCAATGGCGTGACGAGACGTCATAGGCGGGTGACGTCATTGACCAGGAAGGTATAAAGCACCCCTGAACCAAACAATGTCAGCTTCTGTGTCTTCACAAGTGCTCCATGTAAAATCGTCTGGCATTTTTGGTGGGTATTATCTTTTCTATTTGGATAAGCAGCAGTTTAAGCAGTGTGTTTCTCCCTGCCCTCGTTTTATCACCGGTGGGGATACACACGAGTTATGTGTGAGGTGTTTGGGGCTAGAGCATGCCCAGTCAGCCCTCGAGGGGGCAGGCTGTGAGCACTGTGAGAAGCTGGCAATGAAAACTCTCCGGTCCCGCCGAGCACTCTTTGAGGAGGGTGCTTCGGCTCTCGTGCCTCAGGGTTCGGGTCACGCTGCTGCCGAGGCACAGCGGAGAAGCTCGTCCTGGGGCTCGCAGATGGATCTGACGGCGGGGCTTGAGACGGGTGATCCCCTATCTCTGCCTTTACCCGTCGGATCCGACGCTTCAGTTTGCGAGTCAGAAGCACGCGCTGCGGTTTCTTCTGCTCGCGCTGAAGCGCAGGTGTTGCAGCATTCCAGTTCTGAGGAATTGGATGTTGTGGGCCTGGATGCAGATGAAGATTTTGCATTATCTCACACAACCACACACACACAAGAGGAGCTTTTGGAGGTTATCACTCGCGCTGTTGCTAGATTGAATCTAGATTGGCCAGCCCGTGAGCAGAAAGAGCATCAGTCAAAGAGCAAGTTAGACGAGCGATTTTTGCCACCCAGATCTCAACCTCCAAAGCGGGGCTTACCGTTCTTTCCTGACCTTCACACTGAGGTGTCGAAGTCATGGAATAAACCTTCTTCATTTAGAGTATTTAACCCAGCAACATCTGAGTATTCTAATATAGTAGGGTTAAAGGAACATGGTTATGCGGCGATGCCTCAGGTGGAAGAGACGCTTGTGAGCTATCTCTCCCCTGAGTCTGCATCATCGCTGAAAGCCCCGCAGCTGCCCACTAAGCCAGTAAAAACAACATCAGTTTTAGTGGGTAGGGCGTACTCGGCAGCAGGTCAAGCGGCCGCCAGTTTACACACTATGGCGGTCCTTCAGGCATATCAAGCTGACTTGCTAGGGGATATAGATGATGAATGTGAAGAAGTGGGAAGAGAAACTATAGCGGAGATCAGGAGAGCAGCTGATTTGTCTCTTCGAGCCACCAGGGAAGCGGCAAAATCTATCGGCCGCTTTATGGCAGCACTGGTGGCTACGGAGAGACATCTTTGGTTGAATTTGTCTGATATCAAAGAGTGGGACAAAAAGTTTTTGTTAGATGCTCCTGTCTCCCCTACTGGTCTTTTTGGCGGCTCAGTAAACTCGGTCGTTAAGAGGTTCCAAGAAGCAAAAAAGCAGGCGGCTGCGTTTCAAAAGTTTCTCCCCCGAAAAAGCTATGTCTTTGGGGCTGCCCTTCGCATCAGGATTTTGGTGGCAGTCCCCTCCGAGGGGATTCGGTGTGTCGAGGCACCCGTTTCCTCTCGGTGCCATCAGGGGGCCATGTTGCCAACCCTGCCACCTCCGGTGTTTCAGGGCGCAACGGTCCTCAACGAGCACATGTCTTCATGTCCGCCCGGAAACGTAGCGGCATGGGGACGCTCCCACCCTCCGAGGAGGGTTCGAAGTGGGTCAGTTCGGTTGCTTCCTCCAGGTGCGCCGTTTCAGGTCACCGGGCTGGCCGCTCAAATAACACCAGCCCTTAGTAGATTTTCTGGCAGCATGGAAACTTCTGCCAAATGTCTCAGATTGGGTCCTGCGTACAGTGGAAAAATGATACAGAATTCAGTTCGGGTCATGTCCGCCCAGGTTCAACGGGGTAATACATACGGTAGTAAACTCCGAGCAGGCTCTGGTGATGGAAGGAGAAGTACAGACACTTCTGCAAAAAGAGGCTATAGAAAGGGTTCCTCCCCACAGCAGACAGTTGGGGTTTTACAGCCCGTACTTCATAGTTCCGAAAAGGGATGGGGGGCTGCGGCCCATTTTAGATTTGCGCCAACTAAACCGAGCAGTAAAAAAGTTAAGATTTAAAATGCTCACGTTGAAATAGATTGTGTGTCAAATCAGGTCCGAGGACTGGTGTGTCACAATAGACCTAAAAGACGCATACTTTCACGTCTCCATCCTTCCACAACACAGGAAGTTCCTCAGGTTTGCTTTCGGGGGCGAAGCATATCAGTACCGGGTTCTTCCGTTCGGCCTAGCACTGTCACCCCGCACGTTCACAAAGTGCATGGATGCAGCTCTGGCTCCCTTGAGACTGCAGGGCATCCGCGTGCTAAATTATATAGACGACTGGCTCATTCTGGCAAAGTCGGAACATCAGGTGGCTCAGTGTCGAGATGCTGTGCTAGCTCATATGAAAACGCTGGGGCTGAGGCTAAACATAAAGAAAAGCGTGCTAATTCCACAACAGAATACCACTTTTCTGGGCGTGGTTTGGGACACAAACACCATGAGAGCCCGTTTGGCGCCTGCCAGGATAAGATCGATCCTGGAAGCCGTGCGCAGGGTAAGACTAGGCCAGTCACTCACTGTAATACAGTTTCAGAGACTTCTGGGTTTGATGGCAGCTGCGTCCAACGTGATTCCTTTTGGCCTGCTGTACATGAGACCCTTGCAGTGGTGGCTCAAAACCAAGCGTTTTTCCCCGAGGGGAAATCCGTTTCGCATGATCAAAGTCACGCGGCGGTGCCTACGTGCTTTGGTAGTGTGGAAAGATCCTTGGTTCTTATCCCAGGGTCCGGTGCTGGGAGCTCCTTGTCGTCGCTTAACGCTAACGACGGATGCTTCCCTCACCGGTTGGGGGGCGACCATGAGTGGTCGCTCGGCTCGGGGTCTGTGGAGCGACCATCAGCTTTCCTGGCACATAAACCAGCTGGAGATGATGGCCGTGTTTCTGGCACTCAGACATTTTCTCCCAGACCTCAGGGGCCACCATGTGTTGGTTCGTACGGACAACACAGCGGTGGTCTCCTACATAAATCACCAGGGGGGTTTACGATCTCGCCGACTTTGGAGGTTGGCACATCGAGTTCTGGTGTGGGCCCAGGGAAAGTTGCTATCAGTTCGAGCACTTTATATTCCGGGGTATATGAACAAGACGGCAGGTATCTCTACTGAGGTAGTGGAGACCATGTTGCACTCCAGAGCTCCTTCTACGAGGAGGCTTTATGCCCTAAAATGGAGAATTTTCGTTGCTTGGTGTACAAGCCAGTCTGTGAATCCAGTTGACTGCCCAGTTGGTTCAGTACTAGATTTTCTTCAAGAAAAGTTTTCTTCGGGGTTGTCCCCCTCCACCTTAAAAGTGTACATGTCAGCTATATCTGCATATCACATTTCTGTAGAAGGGGCGTCAGTGGGGAGACACCCATGGGTAACTCGCTTCCTCCGTGGTACTTTGAGGCTAAGGCCTGTGGCTCGCTCGAGAGTGCCAACTTGGAAATTGGCCCTTTGTATTAGAAGGCCTAGCCCTGGCCCCCTTTGAGCCCATTGAAGAGGTGTCAGAGAAGTTTCTCACATTAAAAACTCTGTTCCTTCTCTCGATCTCTTCTCTTAAGAGAATCGGGGATTTACAAGCTTTGTCAGTTGCTCCCTCTTGTCTTGAGTTTGCGCCTGGTATGGTGAAAGCGTTCCTGTTTCCAAAGGAAGGATACGTGCCTAAGGTCCCCACTAATGTGGCGGGTCCTATAATGCTGCAGGCCTATTCTCCGACTCCATTCCAGAATCCGGACCAGGAGAAATTAAATTTACTCTGCCCAGTTAGGGCTTTGGATGCTTATGTCCACAGAGCTGCCCTGTGGCGCAAGTCCGATCAACTGTTTGTGTGTTTTGGGTCCCCGAGTAAGGGGAAGCCCGCATCTAAGCAGACTTTGGGCCCTATTTTAACGATCTGAAACGCAAGTGTCAAAGCGCAAAGCGCAAGTAACTTTGTGGGCGGATCCCGGCGCTGTTGCTATTTTCCCGGCGGGATAAATGCCTCTTGCGCCTGGCGCAAATCTAAAAGGGGTTGGTCTGAAGTAGCTTCATTATTCATAGGTGTGGTTTGGGCGTAACGTGAAATAAACCAATCAGAGCGTCATCCAACATACCCTTTAAGAGCAGGTGCGCATGTTGCATGGCGGGTTGTTATTATTATGGCGCATTTACCAGGCGCGCGCAACGAGCGGTTCACAGCCGAGGAGATCGATGTTTTCGTCAGGGCCGTAAAAGAAAGAGAATTGACATTGGGGATGGGACAAATCAATAGAAAAAAATATGAGAAAGCTCAACTTAACTGGTAAGTTAAAGAGTAAGGTTTTTAATGTACTTACATTATGGTAAAGGTGATTTCGCAGTCTTCAGATTTTTTTCCTGGTTCTTGACGGACAAACTAATTTGTCAGATGTCCTTATATACATATGTGTCTTGCCACTATTGGGCAAACAGTTCTGATCCGTCATTACTACAATTTGCCTGAAAAATTTGGGTAAATGTGTAAGCTAGATTTATGCCTATTTTTTCACATCTTCATGGACACCACAATGATTTCCCTCGTGTGGTAATATATTTCCTTGTTATAATGTATGATTGGCAAAAATAAAAACTGCTGCATCTGTGTTGATGAGAGAATCAAAGTGTATGCGCGTTGTGCACCCGCTACATTATGGCCAAGCATGCGCGCTTAAAATAGCATTATGAACAATGCGCAATGCGCCACTGACTTTAGACCAGGTTTTTTTTGGTCAGTGGCGGAATTGTTTTCTGGAAGTGCAAAATAGCATGAGGGAAAGTTTGCGCCGAAACACGCCTCCTTTTTGCGCCGACCCGCCCAGGGAGCGCAAGTTCATTTCCTAGTTTACTGACGTGCGTCTGTGGAGGGAAAAGCCCGCTTTGCGCGGGTGCAAAATAGGAATGATACATGCGTCAGTGTACAAAGTCATTTGCGCCGGGTGCAAGATAGAGCCCTTTAAGTAAGTGGATAGTCGAGGCTATTTCTCTTGCATACGAGGCGGCCGGTCATCCTTCACCACTAAAGGTCCGAGCCCACTCGACTAGGAGTATGGCTGCTTCTATGGCCCTGTTGTCAGGGGTTTCACTTCAAGAGGTATGTGATGCGGCAGGGTGGTCCTCTCCGCACACCTTTTTAAGATTTTATAACCTGGACGTGGCTTCTACTCCGGGTTCTCGGGTGTTTTTAGTATAATGTGCGTTACGATTTCACATATACAGGCACTTGAGGATTATGGCGACGTGGGTATTCCGTTCCCGCAGCGCTTGACGCAGTGCGAGTTCCCTTGAAAGGGAACGTCTCAGGTTACGTATGTAACCATGGTTCCCTGAGAGGGAACGAGACGCTGCGTCTCTTTGCCATACTCCCGGCATGCCTGTGACCAACTTGTTCGACCTATCAGAAGCTGACATTGTTTGGTTCAGGGGTGCTTTATACCTTCCTGGTCAATGACGTCACCCGCCTATGACGTCTCGTCACGCCATTGGACTGATTTCACGAGTACTTCATGACGCGTTCACGCAGGGGCATTCCCGCAGCGCTTGACGCAGCGTCTCGTTCCCTCTCAGGGAACCATGGTTACATACGTAACCTGAGACGTTTTTTCTGCATTCTAATCTCGCCCCCCTACCATTATAAAGCTGGGAAGAAACAGAATATTTTGATATATACAGGCCTATGTATATATATATATATATATATATATACAGTCGATTGTGTTTGTCTGAAAGAAGAAAATACACATACACACAAATACACAAAATATTCAGATTACGACTCGAGGAATAATGTTTTTTCTTCACTGGTCACGAACACTCATGCGGATTATTCTATAGTTGTTCACCTCCAAAACTCACCTAAACCAACAAAGCATTTCATTTATGTCTCAAAATAAACTCGTTCCAGCATAAAACTGCCATCAAATCTCACTCAGAAAGCAAACATTGTCACCCATAACGCATTGTCCTAACATTAAGGGGAATATTACAATAATTATGAAATTTTATTTTTCACATATCAGTTTTTCATTCTAGAATAAGAATACAATAGCATCTTTACATTTTACCGACTGTACTACAGCAGTTGTAACAAGAATAAATAAGAAATGCTGCTATGTGTTTTTTCTATATATTTGCACATAGTAATTTACTTGTGAAAAATAAAAAGTTGGGGAAAAAATTCGGAAATTCCAGGTTTGCAATAATAATCATATGTTCAGCGAAATGCGACAGTATTTATCAGCTTGATCTGTTTGGCCGTGTGAAAGCAGCAGACTTGATCAATATTGCAATGTGTTGCAGCACAACTGACAAACCACCACAATATAATGGAGTGAACTACTGGAGATTACAGTATTTCTTCGATTGCTTAAACGTGAAATTAAAAAGGAGGCTTTTCTCAAAACTCTAAACACAAATCCATAACTTCTCACCCATTTCCTTAAACTTTCTATTTTCAGGTCAAAATGAAGCTCTCCACTAAAAACAATTCAATCTTTCTGAAAAAACAAACTTTACCCTCAGACATCACACACACACACACACACACACGCTACAACATCTGGTGAGAATTTCAAAACAACACTACAAAAACCACTAATACGCAAGTTATGTTGCATAACTTGTGGTTCTTCCTCTCAAATTTGTTTTTCAAATGATGAACACAACAAAAGACACAACAAATGTATGCACATTTTTATTCCTTAATGTACTGTACAGTAAAATACACCAAACAACAAAACTTCTTAATAAGCCTTCTTGATTGAAGAATGTTTAGATATTTGGACTGGAAACAAGACAAAAATACTAAGTAAGAAAAGCATTTTTGTAGTGTGTGGTGCGTCTCATCCTATGGCTTCACACGACTGTGACTGGTAAAAACTGCCCGATCATTCACATGTACAGAGATAAGTGTCAGATGTCAGTTGTGCTGCAACACATTGCAATATTGACCAACTGCTGCTTTCACATGGCCAAACAGATCAAGCTGATAAACAGTGTCGCATTTCACTGATCATATTTATTATTATTATTGCAGGCCTGGAATTTCAGAATCAAATTATTTTTGCTCATTATTTTAAGTAAATTCAAAAGTAAAACAAGCAATTGGCCTCTGTGTTGCACGCCAAATTAGTGGCACCAAATCTTTGAAAGATGCCGTTTTGCTACATGAAAACATCACTCATTTCAGCACAAAACATGAGTTAAATTCATGCAGGAGATGATCTGAAGGATCAGTGTTTAGAAAAGAAAAGAACATTTACTTATTGAGTTGAAACTTACCATTGTGACTGCTTGAATTATGCTTTTATTTTCAGATCTGAAGCTCTGTTGTTTCTCTTCTGATGATCAGGAGGAAATTAAGCATATATATGTAAGTTCATAATTTGCAAATTCGATTAGTCAATTGACATTGCTATAACATTTAGTTAACTGTTGAAAGATTGAGTGAATGCACAGGTCAGTTCCTCAACATTTTCTGGACCTGAATGACATTGAGACTAACCACAAAGATTAATATTTACCTGTAGCTCTTTATTAACCTTCAGTTTCAATGAAGAACAATACACCCGAGTGTTTCACTGAAGTTGTTTTTTAACCTTAAGCAGCATCAGAGCTATTTCACATGATTAGGGCTGTTATTGTGTACTTTCAGTGTCGACTTGATAAATTATTTTATTTGTGTAGCCTATGTGATGAAATTATCATAATTAAAAAAAAAATTCCTTGGAGGATTAAAATGTATATGGTTTTAAAACCTAAATGTCCTTTGGTCAAAGTCACTGTGTTTGTGAGTATGAATCATGTCCGAATACAACAAAAGGGGAAATGAAACTAGACACATATCTAAATGTATAAACTCATGATGTTAGGTAAACAAAGAAATCCAGATTTGCTATTACCTAATAACAGAAGAGTTTGCTGAATTATGAAGAAGAACCAATCATATTGTATAAAAATGATGGGTAACACTTTAGAATACGGTTCCTTCGTTAATGAATAACTACACAGGAACAAATGAGTAACACAATATTAACAATCTAGTAACTACTATTAACTAACAAGAAATTCTGATTAACAAATTAGTAAGTAACAGCGCACAGATGAAAGTGGTAGTTCACTATTAACTAATCAATAACTACTTTTTTTTAATGCTTCCCAGAGAACTACTGTAAGAATCATGGTAACTAACTAGTAATGACTCAAGTGTTACTACATACTTCTAAAGGAATGACTAATTATTTGGATCCGTATTCTAAAGTGAAGATCACAGTAACTAACTAGTAATTACTCAAGTGTTACTACATACTTCTAAAGGAATTACTAATTCTTTTAAGCTTTTGAGGTTTTTGGTGAAGTTTTAGATAGTAATTCCCATAGAAGTATGTAGTAACACTTGAGTCATTACTAGTTAGTTACCATGATCTTCACTTTAGAATACGGATCCAAATAATTAGTCATTCCTTTAGAAGTTTGTAGTAACACTTGAGTCATTACTAGTTAGTTATCATGATTCTTACATGAAAAGCCAATAGATAAAGTGTAGAATCTTCTAATCCTTCACAAGATATTTGCACACACGTATGAGGTAGGAGACATTAATAAAATCTTCTTTTTTTTTTGCGAGGTATAGGTTAAATAATAAAATCACTGTATATGGTATTTGGATGGCCGATAACTCAATATGTTCCAGCCGTCACCGTGACTCTGGCCAATTTTCTGGCATTCCTCTGGACTGGCATTGAATCACTACAGGACAAGTAAGGTCCCGACAACTGCATTTAAAAAGCCATTTCTTTAAAATTATTCAGTTGATAAAATAGTTCTCTAGGAGAGAGCATAGGCTAATTATTTCCCAAATCATAAGTCTGCTATGCTATTACATATTGATAAACCTTGTGTATTTGTTTACAGCAGTTATTAATGTTAATGTAGTACTAGTCATTTGTCCTGAATAGTTATTGATTAGTTTTGCATGAACTATTAATCTTCTTCAGTAGTTCTCTGGGAAGCATAAAAAAAATAGTAGTTATCAATTAGTTAATAGTGAACTACCACTTTCATCTGTGCGCTGTTACTTACTAATTCGTTAATCAGAATTCCTTGTTAGTTAATAGTAGTTACTAGATTGTTAATATTGTGTTACTCATTTGTTCCTGTGTAGTTATTCGTTAACGAAGGAACCGTATTCTAAAGTGTTACCCTGGTAACACTTTAGAATAATGGTCCGTAGTTAACAAGTAGCTATGCAGGAAGTAATAGGTAGTACTGCATTAACACCGAACTTAATAGGCCTACTATTAACTAATATGGAAGCAATATTAACTAAGCAGTAAGTAATAGGTAATTTAGTACAAAGGTATAGTTCCTTGGTAGGTATTTGATTATTACTAAAGAAATATATCCTCATAGAGAACTACTTGTGAACTAAGAAAGAATAACCAATTAATTACTAATCACAAAAGTAACATGTCTAAAAAGTGAACAATTGTGTTTTATTTTTACTCTTAACATGGTCATAACATTTCAGAAGCTTGTGCCTCAAATGGGTTCTTTGTGGAAACCAGTTTATGGATATTATATTCCCCCAAATACATTAGCTACAGGTTGAGATTGTGACTACTACTCTTACCAAAGGATGGACGAATGTTCTCTGTTAAATTCAAACTTAAACATAGAATAATACTAATAATGATAATTTGTTTAAAATTTTAAATAATTAGGAAGTGATGCTGACATGATTGGATTAGTTCACTATTATGAGCTCTTTTGAGTGTCAGTTCAATGCCTCAGACTCCAACGACCTACCTTTGTTACAGTAGCCGCCTGAGGAGGACTTCTCATTAGGATATAAACATTGATGTTCTCTTGTCAAAAACAATTTGCATCCTTAATGAAGAAATTGGCTGCATTTATGTTGCGATAATCGCAAAACCACATCTTCCAGATTACAATGTTTGTTTGAATATTACTAGTGCCTCACAGAAATGTATGCCTGTACAGTATGTGTCAAATATAAAATTAAATAACTTGTATTACTTGTGAAAAACATGCTAACTCCTCACTAATTACTCAAGCGTTACCTTGTCATCCCACAGGAACTACTAGTGATGTGGCCCATTATTTTAAAGTGTAAAACATGTTAACTCCTCACTAATTACTCAAGCGTTACCTTGTCATCCCACAGGAACTACTAGTGATGTGGCCCATTATTTTAAAGTGAAAAACACTTAATAAAACTTCACTATTATACTACTAGTGAATCACTTGTAGTTCCTGCGTGATGACAAGTTAACGCTTGAGTAATTAGTGAGGAGTTAACATGTTTCTCACTTTATAATGGGCCACATTACTAGTCAACGTGATCTCATGAGAAAAAGTGTGGTTCTAACCTACGTACATTTATTTATGTTTTATACACACAGAAACATATAATACTGATGTATTTACAGCACTAAAACGTATAATATTTACGTATTGACAGCACAAACACTTTATTTACGTATGAACAACTTTACCGACGTACAAATTTGTACGTATTGCTATTTAACTTATGCATATTAAAATCGTGGCATTAATATTTTGACTCTATCTATTGCATTCAATTGTCTTATCAATTAAATGTTCAGTCGCATTTATTAATACAGTTTAACGTTACTCATAAATAATAACATTTCGCTCTGTTCGTGACTTCTGCTGCAAACTCGTTTCGGAGGATTAGCCTATAAACCTATGTAAACAAGAATACACTTTAAACCTTAAAAATACCTTCTTTAATCGTTTAACCATTTTGTAATAACTTACTTGGTTTATTTACCGTGAGACACAAAAGGCGTTTTCTCCTATAGACCCATAATACACTAAAACACAACATAAATTTAAAAAAGACATCCATTTTATTAGCTTGATGTAATCTAAATCTTTATAATCCATACGTTGTTAGCAAGAAACAAATCCAAATTCAGCCCTTTATCCAGTGATCTTCATCTCCATTTCTCAGCAGAGACCATAAACGTCAAATCCCGCGCTGGTGGTGAATTCAAATTAAAAAATTGCACCCGAAGCGCTACGACATGTTTTACGGCAGTGATATCAGACGCTCATTGGCTCTCGCATGCATCGTCACAGATTACAACATGCCGTGTTTAAGTTGGTGTACTACATCATGTACTACATTTGAATCGGAGAAGCGTGCGCGCCTTCACAGAGCGAACAGCGAACCGAAACTGGATTAACATTTTCATGGATTAATAACTTAAATTCTGCTCTGTAACGTTGCCTCATACAAAACTATACTGCCAGAGAGGACTGCGACACATCGTCATGTGAACGACTTTTGGTACGGTTTTGACACTTTCTCAATAAATAAATTATTGTGATAGCTACGTGTCTGTCTGTTGTTTTTCTTTATAATTATAGCCTACGTAGTTTTAAGAAATTCTTAGGTTTAGGGGTAACTTTGGGGTAGGATTAGTGGTTGTTTTAATGCTATTTTGTTAATAAAACTGCCATTTCCCTACACATATCTGTCCATTACGTTTTATCCTTTTAATATTGTCTATAAAACGGGTAAGTTGTGTTTAGGTGTGGGAGTAGGGTTAGATCTTACATTTATAATCTATAAAATGGTAAAAGAGAAATTATACAGTTATCTTTATAATATGAAATATTCGTAAAAAGTTTACGTTTTTTAGCTTTAAAATCGTAATAATATTACGTTTAAACGTTGCAGATGCGTCCATATTATACGTTTCAACATATATCGAAACATACAAAAAAGTACGTTTTCTATCTTTGAAAATTACGTATTAATACCTAACGTTACGTATTAACAATGAGACCAGGCTGCACTAGTAGATCCTGCGGGATGACAAGGTAACGCTTGAGTAATTAGTGAGAAGTTAACATGTTTTACACTTTAAAATAATGGGCCACATCACTAGTAGTTCCTGTGGGACGACAAGGTAACGCTTGAGTAATTAGTGAGGAGTTAACATGTTTTACACTTTAAAATAATGGGCCACATCACTAGTAGTTCCTGTGGGATGACAAGGTAACGCTTGAGTAATTAGTGAGGAGTTAACATGTTTTACACTTTAAAATAATGGGCCACATCACTAGTAGTTCCTGTGGGACGACAAGGTAACGCTTGAGTAATTAGTGAGGAGTTAACATGTTTTACACTTTAAAATAATGGGCCACATCACTAGTAGTTCCTGCGGGATGACAAGGTAACGCTTGAGTAATTAGTGAGGAGTTAACATGTTTTACACTTTAAAATAATGGGCCACATCACTAGTAGTTCCTGTGGGATGACAAGGTAACGCTTGAGTAATTAGTGAGGAGTTAGCATGTTTTTCACAAGTAATACAAGTTATTTAATTTTATATTTGACACATACTGTACAGGCATACATTTCTGTGAGGCACTAGTAATATTCAAACAAACATTGTAATCTGGAAGATGTGGTTTTGCGATTATCGCAACATAAATGCAGCCAATTTCTTCATTAAGGATGCAAATTGTTTTTGACAAGAGAACATCAATGTTTATATCCTAATGAGAAGTCCTCCTCAGGCGGCTACTGTAACAAAGGTAGGTCGTTGGAGTCTGAGGCATTGAACTGACACTCAAAAGAGCTCATAATAGTGAACTAATCCAATCATGTCAGCATCACTTCCTAATTATTTAAAATTTTAAACAAATTATCATTATTAGTATTATTCTATGTTTAAGTTTGAATTTAACAGAGAACATTCGTCCATCCTTTGGTAAGAGTAGTAGTCACAATCTCAACCTGTAGCTAATGTATTTGGGGGAATATAATATCCATAAACTGGTTTCCACAAAGAACCCATTTGAGGCACAAGCTTCTGAAATGTTATGACCATGTTAAGAGTAAAAATAAAACACAATTGTTCACTTTTTAGACATGTTACTTTTGTGATTAGTAATTAATTGGTTATTCTTTCTTAGTTCACAAGTAGTTCTCAATGAGGATATATTTCTTTAGTAATAATCAAATACCTACCAAGGAACTACCTTTGTACTAAATTACCTATTACTTACTGCTTAGTTAATATTGCTTCCATATTAGTTAATAGTATTAAGTTCGGTGTTAATGCAGTACTACCTATTACTTCCTGGAATAATTGGAAATCATTCATTAACATGCCACCATTTGAACATTGACATAAGCATTTTTCTCAAAATGGAAAGTAGTGATTTCTTTTCAGGCTAGAAGTTTGTCCATTGGAGAATTACCTGAAGGATACAGCAGAAAATGAGTTGGCCGTGGAGCAATGACATTATGTGATGGTGTGCCAACAGAAAGAAGAGAAAGTTGATTTAAATTCATTTCATTTTCAATTTCAAAATGATTCATGGTCAAATGCAAACACAGCCTACTTACATGAAACACCTTCTTCAATTGATTTTCTTTCTGAAGCAGTTCATTGAGTAAGAGTCTAAGTGTTGATCCTGAACCCTGGGCTATCTTCCTCAACAACATTTACAAGACCAGTGGAAACCACATAATTACTCACTTGCACTGCGGTCTTTGGCAGTGTTTAAGCTTCTCCTTATGCGAGTAATTCACCACCTGCTCAAATGTCAAATGGACAAAACTACAGACATACTTTTGAGCATTTTTGCTCGATTTTGGCTATTTCAGCTAAATCAGGAAAAAAAATCTTCTAATTTTGAGTAAGCTAAAGCAGCTTAATGTGCCACATTAAAGGAGTAGTTCACTTTAAAGTGAAAAATACCCCATGATTTACTCAAAATCATCCTAGCTGTATATGACTTTCTTCTTTAAGACGAACACAATCAGAGTTATATTAATAAACACCCTGACGTTTCTGAGCTTTATAATGGCAGTGGATTGTGACCATCAGTATGAACTGAAGCTCATATAAAAGTGCATCTATCCATCAAAAACGAACTCCACACGTCGCCAGGGGGTTAATAAAGGCCTTCTGAAGCAAAACGATGAGTTTGTGTAAGAAACATATTCATATTTAACACGCTTCAAAGTAAAATTCTAGCTTCCATCTTCACATATATTGTAAGCCACAAAACTTTATAATTTATTTAATGAGTGTCTTACCAAAGACCTGCTTTAGACTTCAGTTTGCATATTATACAACAAACAAAATAATCAGATGATGCCTGTCAGAGATTTAGAAATTGTTGTTCTTTTGAGAATGTACCTGTATGTTATCCTAATAAATTATATTGTAAAAAAAATCACTGACAAAAAAATGTTGTCAGTTATTTTTATCACCTTTGTAATTCTTTGAATTGAGCGATTCCTTTTGTCTTTATAACAGCATTAAAGAGTATTACTGTTTATGTTGTTGTTGGTCTTGAGGATACCAGTGATTTCAAACTGATCAAAAAGCCTCTGGTCAATGTCTATGTGTGCCTGTAGATAAAAAGCAAAACTCCAGACTTACAT
>NW_026606957.1:0-113187 GCF_029890125.1 Rhinichthys klamathensis goyatoka | reverse complement strand
TTCCGTACTGTTAAGTTATCTGACGAGAAATGAAATGAGAGAATAATTGTGATGTGTTGATGGGTGGGAACTAGTTCAAGTTCAATTTATTTATATAAAACATTTACAAGTTAACAATAACGGAAGCTAGAGATGTAAGGTTAATCTCAGATGTTGGGTAAGCTGTATTTAGTAGTATAAACAACTAGAAAGGATAGTAAATGATGGCTCAAAACAGAAAGAAATACGAGGCTCAAGGCCAATTTATACTTCTGCGTCGGGTGCGCGCAGTAGGTACGGCGTAGCATACGCACAGACGCGTACCATACGCCGTACCCTTCGCCGTAACCTGACGCGCACCTCCTCAAAAATGTAACTACACGTCGCGACGACGCGGACCGCAAGATCTGTGATTGGTCGGCTTGGGAGCATCGCGTTTCCTCCTATGTATTTCCGGCGTGTTCTTTTGCACCGCCCGCCATTTTTAAATTCTAAGTACAGCGAAACTGTACTTTTTCACAAAAAATTACCTTTTCCACCTCGATAAGCTCCAACTCCAACATGATCTGCTCTCTTTCAGTCGGCATTGCTTGTAGTAACCTAAACTCAAAACAGCCGCGAGGAATCTTCTTCTTCTTGCCGCGAGGAATCTAAACACAGTGGAACATTAAAACCCTCCGCCGCCAACTAGCGTTTCGGCGCTGTACTGCAGAGCAACGCAGACCTAAACGCAGAAGTATAAATGCTCATGACGGCGTCGCCTACGTGCGTAGCCCACGCCGTACACTACGGCGTACACTCGACGCAGAAGTATAAATTGGCCTTACGGCGTACACTCGACGCAGAAGTATAAATTGGCCTTCAGGCGGAGCTTACAACCTCGAAGCAAACAAACACAGAGCAGGCAGCGAGGCAGACAGGAGCAATCGATCAGCGATCCAGGATAAATCCAATTTTAAGATTGGATTTATATCCGATTTGCAACAACGCATTTATATGACCAGGTGTAATGGAATAGTTTTGATAAATCAGATAGCTATCCGATCTGAGAGAACGCATGATCGAGTGGCCACCCACATAGCAAACAGACTTGGCCCAAATGTGGCCTCAAAATGGCACTGCTGGCGTGTTGCCGGCACTGGCATGCATCATGTCAGCCAACTCTGGGCCATGCGTGGCAATGATGGCACTGCATGCATGACGGCAAACAACATTTGGGCCGATTGTGGATGGGAGGTGTGTGGCCCAGATCATGTCAGCCAACTCTGGGCCATGCGTGGCAATGATGGCACTGCATGCATGACGGCAAACAACATTTGGGCCGATTGTGGATGGGAGGTGTGTGGCCCAGATCATGTCAGCCAACTCTGGGCCATGCGTGGCAATGATGGCACTGCATGCATGACGGCAGACAACATTTGGGCCGATTGTGGATGGGAGGTGTGTGGCCCAGATCAGTTTAGCGATTATGGCCCAGATCAGTGTAGCGATTATGGGCCTTTGTGTACTGGACAGTTATAAGTATTTAGGGCTGCTAGGCCTATTAGTTTTCAGCAATGTTCACAAAATTCAATAATCATTAAACAATTCCCAAATCCATTTGACCTGAACAAAATATACATTTTCCTAACATGATAATTGATTTTTTTTTTTTTAAATAAATAAATTATAGTTTAAAGAAAAAATAATTCACATACAAAATAGTCAACATTTTCCATACTTTTTAGTTTAAGCACCACAAAATCATGTTAAAAACGTACTATATATATATATATATATATACATGTTAAAAACGAACTATATATATATATATATATATATATATATATATATATATATATATATATATATATATATATATATATATCAGTTTATTAAAAAACGTTTGAAAAAAAATATCATTTAAAAAATGCTTATTTTGGCGCGATCTCCACGGTAACAGCAGCTTTTCTGGTTGGTTAATGAGGTTCACGTGATGTATGCGTCGTTTGAAATTTCTCCCGCTGAAGGGTGAAGAACAGAAGAAGTCTGTCACTGTCAGACAACTGCTGTTCAGGTAAGTGAAGTTCGTCGCTCTCTTTCTTTGTGCTTTTTTTAAATACCAGAATTCAAACTCGGATGTCACTTTGTTCTTTATTGAAGTGAACTTTTGCTTATATGGTAGCGGATCCACTGCCCCTTGAGAATGCGAGTACAGACTGACGCGACCGGTGCGATAAACCGGCCTGCGGGATGTAATGTAAGTTAATGCTGTTAAAATGATAGGAAAAATCGCAGCGAAATCAGCAACAAACAACAGTAATTGACTTTTAAAGCTCAAAGTGATTCAATGGCTGTATAATCAGATTTAATTATATCTAAATCTAATCTGTGACTTTGATAATCAGGATATGTCTGCTATTTTATGTGTGTGTGTGTAACGTTATGTCTGTTCTTGTTTTTTAAAGGAAGTTCAAACAAAACTGAAAATTTACTCATCATTTTCTCTTATGGTTTCTTTTGATGAACACAAAGAACACATTTTGAGGAATGTTGGTGACCAGACAGGTAACTGGAATGTAACATTAAATTGGAAAGTGGTTCTCTACTGATTAAACATTTTTTTTATTTTTTTTTCTGCTGTGTTCAACAGAAGGAAGAAACTCATACAGGCATCGTACAAGTGGAGGTGAGGAAATGTTGACAGAATTAAAATTTTTGGTTGAACTATTCCTTTAGTGGATAATTGCCGTTTTATTTTAACAGTTAATAAATTAAAAGTTAATTCACAGATAAGCATGTGTTTACACCACAGTTTTCATATCTAAACATTTTTAAGGTTTTTGTTTGCTAAAAAGGTTTTGTTTGTCAAAATACTGTTGTCATACTGTTGTGAGTTTGACAACAGTATTTTGACAGTCATTCAATAGTGCCACATTATAAGCAACCATTTCCTGTATAAAATGTAACCAAAGCAACCTTATTTTATTTTGTTACCTACAGGTGGATTAATGTTTGTATATGTATTTATTAATTTTGTATTAATTTAATATTTTGTCTTTTAGCTGCTGTGAGAAAAAAATCGTCTGACACAACATGCTCCCGATCAGGAGATAGAAGCAACTATACAAGATGGCTTCAGCTTGCTCCTGATAGAGATGGAGGAAGGAGAGAGCGCTTGAGGAGAAAAGAGGGGCTGCAGAGATGTACTTCACTTCCTGAGAACTATTTTTTTTTCTCCCTCACACATACAAAAATTCTGATGTGTAAATTTGTTTTAAGTAATTGTTTTAATTTGCTCTATGTTTGTTGAGAGTAAAATTACATTATAATATGGTTACATTTCAGTGCTAGATTCATTCATAGATTAATTTAGTTAGAATTGGAAAATGTTGTATACTTGGCTGTTCAGGCAACTAAAATAGTGTTCACACAACTCTAGCTGTATTACTACAATATTACTACAATAAGTAAGCTACTGTTTAAAGGAACACTCCACCGTTTTTTTCATATTAAACTTTTTTTTATTTTTTTATTAAACAGACCATTAAACTATGTTATTGCCTTATAACATATAATGGATAACTATAATGTATGGCAGAATAGCACTTGATAGCACTTCAACTCGGTGCAGTAATATCATCACTCATAATCCTCTCCCGATGATATAGTTATATTACTGCGCCGAGTTCAAGTGCTATTCCGCCATACATTATTATCCATTTTACCCGCTTAGAAAAGTGCCATGTTTTATTTTGTTTCACCATACTTGGTCGTGTAACTGTATTTAAATAGGGAAAACGTGGAGGTGTTTGGTCGCTTCTAACTTCATCTCTGTTTGGATCCTAATGAATGAACTGGGCTAAGCTAAGTGCTATCAAAGTGTTGCCGCGCGCCAGAGCGATATAGTGCACGCACTGAGACGAGAGAGGTATCAACTCGTCTTAGTTAAGGGAATAACATAGTTTAATATGAAAAAACGGTGGAGTGTTCCTTTAAGACAGACCAGAACATTTTGAAATTAAATGCACTTTGAGGTAATAGGATGTTGCGCTTTGAATGTACAAAAAAAAAAAATAGCCTTCACACAGTTACACAATTCTAGATTTGAATTTTCATTATTATTAAATGTTTTGGCTTGTGCATTACTACAATAAGTAACGGTTAAAGACAGACAAGAACATTTTGAAATTAAATGCACTTTTTTGAGGTGCTAATAAGATGTTATGCTTTGAATGTACTAAAATAGCCTTCACACAGTTACACAATTCTAGATGTAATTTAAAAATGTATTTTTGGCGTGTACATTATTGTTAAATAAAGCAATTTTCAGAATTGAATTTTCCTGTGACTTATTTGTTCATATGGTTTGGTAAGATTAGGCTGGGTTATGGCTCAGTTTTGGGGTTTCTGGTGTTGATAAGGTTAACTTATGGCTGAGACTTGGTACCAATAATAAAACCTGTTTTGGTCCTATTCAGGGCCAGTTATGGCCCATGTGTGACTCTTGTCCTTAATCCAGTTCTGGGCCACTTCAGGGCCAGTTAAGGGTTAACTGGCTGAGATTCGGGCCAGTTATGGCCCATGTGTGACCCTTGTCTTTAATCCAGTTCTGGGCCACTTCAGGGCCAGTTAAGGGTGATTAACTGGCTGAGATTCGGGCCGGTTATGGCCCATGTGTGACCCATGTCTTTAATCCAGTTCTGGGCCACTTCAGGGCCAGTTAAGGGTGATTAACTGGCTGAGATTCGGGCCGGTTATGGCCCATGTGTGACCCTTGTCTTTAATCCAGTTCTGGGCCACTTCAGTACCGTCATTCTTTGCGGTACTTGGGCCGAGGGAAAAGTGATTGTGTGGCCCGGAGCTGGGCCAGAAAACATTTGCTATGTGGGCAGGTGTAAACAGCCCCAAAGTGAGGCAAATCTTGTTCACAATGAAGTTTAAAAACGGCACAATGAAAATAAACACAAGGTCCAATGAAGTTTGTGTGCAGCCTCTTCTTATATGGTGTAAAGAAGTGCTGAATAACAGTAAAACAAGAAGTGAATGACTTTAGAGTTGTGTTTTTACTTTCTAAATTAGCTGTTTTTTTTTTTTTACTCCAGTGATGTGTTCTGCACAATATTCTTCACTTTAGGTGATATTTCAGTACCATGTTGTTGTGTTCTGTGTAAGTGTTAAATAGACTGCAATACTGGACTGAGAATTGATGGTCTGCTGTTAAAAAGCAGTAAATGAAAAAGTAAAGTGTTGACAATGTTGTGAAAGATTCGTTCTCTCTTCTTTGCTTATTTCTTTTCATTACGAGTCCCAAACATTACACATATATAACCACCCTGTTGTTGTTTTTTAATCAGGTACCTCGTGAGTTTGCTGGCGTTACATTTGTCTGGTGAGTAGGGTAGACTGGGTACAGTTGAGACACTTTTTGCGTTTAGATTTTTCACACAAAAATAGATGCTGAAAAGACGTGAATTTCCACATGATATGCCACATGACATTTTATGAGCTTGTAGACTAAGATATTATCAATCAATATTACTCATAAGTAGTTTATATTTTCCACAATTAGCTCATAAAAATAAGGTGCTTTTTGTCTCAACTGTACCCATATGTGGTACAGTTGAGACAGTACCATGGTACAGTTGAGACACCCATTTTTAATGATGTAAAGGTAACTAATCGTTCATTGAAAATATAATAAATAAAGACAAATAAAAAAATAACAATTGGGCAACATGTTTGTTTATTCATCCATTCAAATTCATTAATGTTATTTAAATTAGCACTGGTTAAATTTTATAAAACAGAAACAATATATTTTATATATTCATTAATAATACACAGTTTAATTATCACAAATACCAAATTTTTATTTCATTTGCAGCTTATGCTTGCTAATTATGACATTTAACCTGTTATCATAACACTGAACAACTAAACAGTGTGTTTCCTAATAGAACTCCATCGCGGGTACAGTAGTGTGTCTCAACTGTACCCTGATGGCCACCTCGCGCATTTCTCTAGATTTTGCAATGACCATGCCTGAAATAATCCCATGAAATATGCCCGTTTTTAGGGCACAGAATAACGTTTGTGATTACCAGTTACGTTTAACAGTCACATAAGGATAATAAGCTATTCATTGTGGAGTGTGCATGGTGAAGTGAACGTCTTACCTTAAAAAAAAACTTTTGCCGATATCTTCGGAGCGGAGATGCGTCCATTGATCAAATTTCCCACGATCAAAGAGGACACTAATACGCATGTGCATAGCAAAAATCACAACTTGTGCTGGCTGCGCACGCAAGTTATTTAAGGTGTCTCAACTGTACCTATGTCTCAACTGTACCCAGTCTACCCTATGTGTAATGTAAAGATAAATTATTTGTAAATTGGATCAGTGACATTAAAAATCATTATTATCAATATTGTATAGTGATTCAACAGTGTTTTTATATTTAGGTGCTGCTTCTCTAACTGTCCACGGACCAAAAGGTGGCAGTGTTTCCCTACCTTGTAATGAGTGCATCGGAGAGGATTTATCCTTTCGCCTAACCTAACGCATGGACCCAAAGTTGCTTATGGTCGACAACAAAATGAACAATTCAAGGGCCGGGTGAATGACAGTGATCATGGTTGTCTCATTATTAAAGACTTGAAGACCACTGATGCTGGAAAATACACTTTTAATGCATTTTATGGCCACGGTGATCCAATTTCCTACAGTTATGAAATCCATATCCTTGGTAAGATCAGAACTGATTTTAAATATTGATTTGGGCTTTTCATTTTAGTATGCATGTTATATCTTCTTTCAATCTGGTTGTTCTGTAAAGCACTTTGGTCAGCCAATTGGATGTTGTCGGTATTATGTGGAGATTCACCTGTTTTTCAGGGGTGTTTTTTAAAAACGAGATTTAAATAAGAAGGAGAAAACAATGGTGCTTGAGACTCAATGCCATATCCATACTGAACTCTTGTTATTTAACTATGCCAACATAAATTCAATTTCACATTCTAGGGCACCTTTAAAGGCATCCTATTAGCCCTTTTACGAAGTTTTGATTTTGAATTCGGGGTGCACTCGAATGTTTTCATGCTTGACTGTTTAAAAAAAAACATTATTTTTCACGTATTTCCTCTATTCATGAGTTTTATTTGTTTACAAACAAACAGGATACATTTCTACATATTACAAAATGTTTTCTTTATTGTTTTGAGTTACTAGTATTTGCAATGGAACAGATTGTTGTCATGTATTTAATATATTGATTCATTCATTTATTCATCTATCCAGGGGCGGAGCTAGACTCTCAGTACAGTGGGGGCGGAGCTTCATCATGGGGCCCTCTGCTACCAAGTCATTTTAAAATTAAAACCGTTAAAAAAACGTAAAGTATCGAATGAATGCATATGTAATAATGTGTCACTTGTTGAGCCAACTAAGCTTATATGTTAAATAAAACACAAAGAAAAGCCAAATTTTTTGACAAGTTTGTATTGACGAACAAAGAAAACAGTTTGCCAGTCAAGTAAAAATGTAAGGAAAACTTTGAGAAAAACAACTGCTTATAACATTCTGAGTGACTTATTCATAACTAAAACATACATTTTTAAAGACGATTTTTTTTCTCACCATTTTGTTGTCTGCTTACGATCCTCCAGAACAAATAAATAAATCAAACGAATAGAGGAATTAAATATGTGAAAAATAATGTGTTTTTTGAACAATCAAGCATGAAGACATATTCGAAAGTATACACTCACCGGCCACTTTATTAGGTACACCTGTCCAACTGCTCGTTAACACTTAATTTCTAAGCAGCCAATCACATGGCGGCAACTCAGTGCATTTAGGCATGTAGACATGGTCAAGACAATCTCCTGCAGTTCAAACCGAGCATCAGTATGGGGAAGAAAGGTGATTTGAGTGACTTTGAACGTGGCATGATTGTTGGTGCCAGAAGGGCTGGTCTGAGTATTTCAGAAACTGCTAATCTACTGGGATTTTCACGCACAACCATCTCTAGGGTTTACAGAGAATGGTCCGAAAAAGAAAAAACATCCAGTGAGCGGCAGTTCTGTGGGCGGAAATGCCTTGTTGATGCCAGAGGTCAGAGGAGAATGGCCAGACTGGTTCGAGCTGATAGAAGGGCAACAGTGACTGAAATAACCACTCGTTACAACCGAGGTATGCAGCAAAGCATTTGTGAAGCCACAACACGCACAACCTTGAGGCGGATGGGCTACAACAGCAGAAGACTCCACCGGGTACCACTGATCTCCACTACAAATAGGAAAAAGAGGCTACAATTTGCAAGAGCTCACCAAAATTGAACAGTTGAAGACTGGAAAAATGTTGCCTGGTCTGATGAGTCTCGATTTCTGTTGAGACATTCAGATGGTAGAGTCAGAATTTGGCGTAAACAGAATGAGAACATGGATCCATCATGCCTTGTTACCACTGTGCAGGCTGGTGGTGGTGGTGTAATGGTGTGGGGGATGTTTTCCTGGCACACTTTAGGCCCCTTAGTGCCAATTGGGCATCGTTTAAATGCCACGGCCTACCTGAGCATTGTTTCTGACCATGTCCATCCCTTTATGGCCACCATGTACCCATCCTCTGATGGCTACCTACACCATGTCACAAAGCTCTAATCATTTCAAATTGGTTTCTTGAACATGACAATGAGTTCACTGTACTAAAATGGCCTCCACAGTCACCAGATCTCAACCCAATAGAGCATCTTTGGGATGTGGTGGAACGGGAGATTCGCATCATGGATGTGCAGCCGACAAATCTGCGGCAACTGTGTGATGCCATCATGTCAATATGGACCAAACTCCCTGAGGAATGCTTCCAGCACCTTGTTGAATCTATGCCACGAAGAATTGAGGCAGTTCAGAAGGCAAAAGGGGGTCCAACCCGTTACTAGCATGGGGTACCTAATAAAGTGGCCGGTGAGTGTATATAAGGCTATAGGCTATAGCCTACTTATTAAAATATTACACCCCAAAAACAAAATCAAGACGTCATAAAAGGGCATAATAGGATGCCTTTGAAACAAAGCCATGTTTTTCAAACAGAATTTTAGCTTTATTGTAAATCTTTAAGAATTGCAAAGTTGAAAAGTGGAAGAGGATAACAAGAAATCTTAACTATTAGAAGACCTTGATGTAGGTCTATAAGCTTTAGCCTACATTTCTCTTAGTATTATTTTCTTTTTATAGGGTTGTATTTCTTTGTTATGGTCTTATATTGCCTTGTAGTCTAAATGTGTTTACTGCAATAAAAAAAAGTAAGCGTCACTCAAAAAAAAAAAAAAAAAGCATGCAGCCTTACGTTTGAGAAACACCCATTGGAATCAAACACCCCATTATCAGTGCTGAGTGCAAACCTGGGTGGAGTTTGTCACACTCTCTGGATCTTTTTCCAATTGGATTTTGCCATATTAAATCCAGAAATAGGTACCAGGTCGATTCTAATGCAGAATCTAAAAAGTACTTGATAAATTAGTTGGATATATTGGATTATGAATAAAAAATATATATTTGCAGCAAAGGTGAAGTAAATATTGGAATAAACTGGATTGTGGCTCCGTTGAAAGGTAGAGAACTGGCGATCATGGGATGAAAGGGTGAGTAGCTAATGCGCACAAACACGAGTAAAGCTAATGCACACAAACACGATTGACATTATGCATTGAAATCCAAGGGGAAATATAAATGTGGGATAAGGAGGAGGGATACACAAAGGGAAGTAGGCCATAAGAGAGCGATTTAACAAAATGGAAGATATATATTTATTTATATCCGAATAGGACATACTGCAGAATTTAGTAAAAAATGGGTTAGGGTTAGGGTTAGACCTAAATCCCTAAAAGTTTTCCTTTTTTATTTACTCCACACTCACTCCATACGGAAATGCATTGCACAATAGCCATACATTGTGCCACTCTAAATAAAATGAAAAACAGAAAAATGCAACACTCGCTTTAGTGCAATCCTAATGGCAGTCCAGTGGGTTGAGGAGAATAGACACTGAGGACACTCATATAGGCTCTCGTTGAAGCTCATCATTAATGACATCAGAAAGCAGAGCAGAAGTGCTGATCGAGATCCTTCTGACATTGTACAGGATTCAGATGATGGGATTAGAAGTGAATTTCTGCAGCTCATGTAGGAGTAAAAGGGAATTAGATTGCAGATGAGCCAATGAAGCCACAAATAAAGCTGATATAGACATTAAGGTAAAATATAGTAAGACTAAAAATTAAATGTTTAATGAAACTACATTTGAGGGATAGATTGCGGGGGAAGAAAGAACAGGAAGATGGTTTTATAACATTCAAAGAATCGTAGATAAATGCAGAATAACTGTAAGATAATGTAAACGAAGAAACAATAATATAAAGACTTAGATTTGGGCATATGCTATTGCACTTAATGGTACATTGAAGACAATCCTACAAATCCTTCAAAAGAAATCATATCAAGATAGTGTTACATTTCATACAATATCTGAAAAATACATAATAAAATAAAATAATCTAGAAAAGGATATATATATATATAGGAATTAATAATGGATGGTGTCATGTTAACCCACACTAGCAGGTGGCGGTAATGCACCTAAAAGTTGTATGAAGAAAAAGAAGAAGAGGAGCATTAGGAAGTGTTGAGTAGGGAGGAGGAGTATCACATTTTTTTTCACACAAAAATAGGGTAATTTTTGTGTGAGTCATTCCTTTTGTAAAAACAGGGCTTAGTGCACACTTTCACTGTGTGATGTAGAGTACAATCAGATTACTCAGAAATTCAAGATATGAGTCAAAATGCCCCTGAACACAGCAAAATCAGCAGTGCTAATTCAACACCTACAAAGTTAAATTCAACACTTTAAAATTGTCTATATTGATCGAGTCTATATTGACCACACTAGATCGAGTTAAAACTACACTTTTCAAAGTGTTAAATATTTAACACTATGACAGAGTTGCAGCAACTCTCTAAATAGTTAACATTTAACACTAGTCAACACTGGTTAGTTAGTGTTGAATTTACCCAACACCAGTGCGTAGTGTCAAAATGTAACACCAAATGCGTGTTTTTCTTTCAACACTACAGAGTTGTTGCCATATTAACACTACATAGGATGTAAGGTTTAACATAAAATGCAACTCTTGTAGAATTGATCTGTATTAATACTATTGGGAATCATTTTAATGCAAACAGTTGTTTTAACAAACTAGTTTTTTTTATTGACGAACAAGTCCCTTTACATCATTAACTAATAATGAAGGCAAAATATTGGCATTTCTGTCATCAGAATTATGTGAAAGCTGCTCATCAAATGGTCTGTATCTCTGGACAGAGTGATGTGATGGACAGAGGTTTCCCCATCAGTTGAGTCTAAAATAAAACAAACAAACAAGAAAACACCTGTCAAATCATGAAAACAATTGGTTTGAAAACTCATTTTATTTAAGTAAAAAGAAAAGTTTTTGTTTTTTTACTTTTGTAAAGTAATTTGGACAAATTCAAAATGAGTGTTATGAAACACAAAAAAATCTAGTTATACCAAATAGCAACAAAGATATGATTATTTAATCATATATGAAATGTAATTTTGAAGATATTCATACTCAGGAAAAACGTTTTCAGGTATAAAAATAAACTTTAGCCTCTCTAAATATTATGCAGAGCCGTATGTGTTGCTCAGAAGCCAAGAGAATCACAATGTTTGATTACAGACCTCTTGTATAAACCAAACAGACTAATATTGTGTTTTTTTTTCTGCTGTCTTCATGACCTCACTGTGACTGTGAAGTTTTTGATCATCTAATACGTCCAGATGTGAGCAGTCAAGTCTTCTGAGGACAGATATTGTGTTTTTTGCACTATTCTGTTTTGAAGGGATATTGCAGATCAAGCTGTATGTGATCTGTGAAATGTTGATTATTGTAGATCTGAGTGGTACATCTCTCCAGGACTACGGTAATCCCTTTAAAACTATGTGAATTGAACACATCTTCATCATTTCAGTATAATGTCTACAGTATCTGTCAGAATCAATTCATCATGCTGGAGTATTGTTGGGATAGTTTTAGGTTTGTGGTCCTTTCGTTTTCATTCAGTTGTCTTGCTACTATATGTATTCTAGGTCAAAGAAATTTATTTTTAGTCTAGATTTAAACCAACAGATTGAAGCTTAAAAACGTGCATCCATCCGTTATAAACAAACTTCAAATGGCCCCAGGGGGTTAATAATGGCCTTCCGAAGCAAAATGATGAGTTTGTGTAAGTAAAATATTCATATTTCATCATCTAAAACCATGTAAAATAGCTAGCTTTCAGCCAAACATCCATACGCAGTCTACTTACACCTAAAGCGCAACTTACGCAACTTGTGACGTCAGAAGTAGTGTAGTGCGTCACGTCTCATTACTTGCATAAGTTACGCTTTACACTTCAGTGGAATCGGTATGTTCGTTTGGCCGAAAGTTAGTTATTTTACTTTATAAAGTTTTAAATATTAATATTTTTCTTACACAAACTCTTGTTTTGAAGGAGGCCTTTATTAACCCCCCGGTGGCGTTTCAAGTTCGTTCATGATGGATGGATGCACGTTTTTGTGCTTCAATCTATTGGTTGCAATTCACTGCCATTATAAAGCTTGGAAGAGCCAGGATATTTTTTAATATAACTCCAATTGTATTCGTCTGAAAGAAGAATGTCATATACACCTAGTATGGCTTGAGGGAGAGTAAAACATGGGATAATTTTCATTTTAAAGTGAACTATCCCTTTAACTCATGAACAGCTTCTGGGACATATTTGATTAATTAATCATTTTGACCATATTATATGAGAAGTTCTTTACAAAAATGAACAAACACAAATGATGTCTCGTCATAACTGCATTATGCACATGTGTTTTCTGAAAACTGAAAGAGGAAGTCTATTTTTTTTCTGAGGTAATGTAAGACAGGAAGCTTAAGCTGCGGTTCTTAAAAGTTGAAACACATCAGTGATAAAAAGAAAGGCACACATGCATGTTTGTTATGATTCATTTTGCTGCCATGGGTTGAGTCCTTACCAGCAAAACAATAATATCATAATTGTTGTTTTGTCAATGTGGAATCTGTCATTATTGAGTGAGTCACTCACTTTGTCTTTTTGTTTACCACTCGCAAATGCTGATTTCTTCTAGAAACTTGCATCGTAGACTACGAGTCAATAATAGGTGTCATCATTGTACAGTCTTGTACGCATGTCCTAAGTTTATTAGATCCATGTAACAAAGTGTGATTTGTCACGATCTTATAGGATTGCCAAAATCGTGCAGTCTGTACCGGGCTGTACCGGTCTGTGCATTACAACTCCAAAAATGTTTCATGTATGTGTATGAAAGACGACCGAGTCAATCAGAGCGAGTATGGGGCGGAGCAACAAGTGAAGCCCCGCCCCATTCTGCAGACTGCAGCCATAGACATAATAAATATATAGACGTCCCATTGGCCGCTTAAACTTTTCCCACGGTTTTTGCACACAAATGCGTCCAAAAGCATTGCAGGCCTGTGAACAGCAATTTGCAAGCGAATACAACAGAGGCAGGAACTGCAAAACAGATGAATTGCGTAAAATCAAACTTTGTAAAAAAATAAACTGTTGCAAATGTCTGAATGACTTCTTGGGCCCTATTTTAACGATCTGAAATGCAAGTGTCAAAGCGCAAAGCGCAAGTAACTTTGTGGGCGGATGCCGGCGCTTTTGCTATTTTCCCGGTGGGATAAATGCCTCTTGCGCCTGGCGCAAATCTAAAAAGGGTTGGTCTGAAGTAGCTTCATTATTCATAGGTGTGGTTTGGGCGTAACGTGAAATAAACCAATCAGAGCGTCATCTCACATTCCCTTTAAGAGCAGGCGCGCATGTTGCATGGCGGATTGCTATTATAACGGCGGATTTAGCTGGCGCGCGTCAGGAGCGGTTCACAGCCGAGGAGACCGACGTTCTTGTCAGGAACGTGAAAGACAGAGAAGTGACGTTGTATGGGGATGGGAGAAACCCACCCAAATCAGCGTCGGTTAAACAGGCGTGGGAGGAAAAAAACTACATTTTTTTACATCTTCGTGGACACCACAATGATTTCCCTCATGTGTTAATATTTTTATTTGTTATAATGTATGATTTGCACAAATAAAAACTGCTGCATCTGTGTTGATGTGGCGCAATTGTTTTCTGGAACTGCAAAATAGCACTAGGGATTGTTTGCGCCGAAACACGGCTCCTTTTTGCGCCGACCCGCCCAGGGAGCGAGAGTTCATTCCCTAGTTTACCGACGTGCGTCTGTGGAGGGAAAAGCACGCTTTGCGCGGGTGCAAAATAGGAATGATACATGCGTCAGTGTACAAAGTCAATTGCGCTGAGTGCAAGATAGGGCCCCTTGTGTGTATGGGGCAAAAAAGTTTGTGAAATAACCCGATCTGTACAGTTGCGTCTTTCTTTTACCTGTGCTTCCAGTTTTGGCACGATTCTCTCACTCACTGAGTTTTGCAAGCGAAGAGGAGGGCGGGTCCACCTTCATCATGTAGCCAATCAGATGAGCATCTCGTTGACACTCGATTTATTCTGATCTGATTGGTTCAATAAACACGCCAGTCACCAGAATACATCTTTATCTTTATTTGTCTCAGAAATGTTCTCATTGCCGAAATTGTACTTTTAATGCACACAGATGTTAAATAAATAAATTGTTTTTTTCTGTTCCTGCCAGATGCCTGTCTAGTTTTCCCCCATGGAGAGTTTTTGTTTGTAGTTTTGTTTAGTTTTTTTTTATTACTTAATAAATATCCTTATTTCTGCATATGATCCCTCGCTTTACTGTTTCACCATTCCTGTCTTCTGACACTCCCGGTTTGTCATGTGTTTGTGTATAGTCTGGTTTGTTGTGAGCACATGGCTTTGTCATTTCCTTGTGCCATGTGCTCTCCTGTCAATTGTCTAGCGGCCCTTCCCATTTTGTTAACTGATTATTGATTAATTGTTGAGCGGGAGCAGCCCCAAACATCTAAAGCCAGCTCCTCACACCGTGCCACACGGAAGCAGAGCGTAGCTTCTCATGCTCCCCCTTAGAAAGATTGAGGACAGGGAGGGCGCTCTCATCCGCAGCCTTCAAGGGGTAAGACGGATCTGAGGACCGTCATTATTTCAAAGAAAGCTGTGGGGAAAAAGTCCTGAGGCCTGAAGGGAGACAGTGGTGCCTCAACCGAGGTTGTGTAGACCAGAATGTAGACCACATTCCAGAGCTCCAGCCACGAGGAAACTCTATGCCCTGAAGGGGAGAGTTTTCACTTCTTGGTGTAATGACCATCAGTTGGACATTAACTACCCGGTTGGTACAGTGCTGGAGTTCCTGCAGGAGCGGTTCACTGCAGGTCTATCCCCGTCCACATTAAAGGTTTATGTGGTGGCCATAGGTGCTTACCACATTCCTTTAGGTGTTGTAGCAAATTAGCTCTACGAACTATTAATAATAATTAATTATGACTATTTGGATCAGTTAAAGCTGCAGTCCGCAGTTTTTCTTCTTTGCCGCCGTCTCTGTTCGAAATCTGCAATTGCAGTCATTCGCGGAATTATCAACTTTACGTGAGTTGAACCTCGACACCCTCGGCCCCGGCACAGCGCGGATGAACACAGTGTTTGAGGAGAGTGTGTATGTCAGTCACCGCCGGTGTGGATACTGGCATTCAGAATCACAGATTATTCTTTTTGGAGGTATGACCAACATAAGAATTTTCACCGGAAAATGTCATCTGAACAAGTAACATCCACTTTTGTTCTGGTTCTGACAAAAATCGCGCTGATTAAATCTAAAAATCGTTTATCATATCATGCAAAACCATGCAAATTATACTTTGTTCTCAAATTGTTAATGTTAACAACATCAGCATTGCGTGACTACATGTAATGTCCTTCTGATATGTATCCTTGTTTTCGCATGGGCCGGTTGCAGTCTCTTGTTTTCTGTAGCCACTCCGAAGTCTGAACGAAGTCTTTTGCATTTTACAGCGGGTGAGTCTCTAGTTGTCACTGGTGATTGTCGTTTGAACCTTTCTGGAATCTCCATCAAATTGATAAGTTTAATTATATCATGCCACACATGATTTTGGTTAACCATAGTATGCAAGTCTGAAACATTAACCCAAAAGAGTTTAAAAGAATACATAGGCCAACCACATAAAAGGAAAATCATAAGATGGGAAAATTAGATACATGTTTGTAAATTTCTCAAGTGGTTATATATAGAATATATAGGATTAAAAGGGTTTATTTCTCCTTCTCAGTAAGAATTAAGTGAGTGTCACAGTTCCTAGCAGATTCCTTTTGGGGTCGTAAAATGTGACCTGATCCAGCAAAATGAGTCACAGTGACCCAAATTTCAAAATTGAGATTTTGGTATTAATGGAAAGAGGAGACCATAAGATTTCAAATGATTTCCTAGTCAAAGTCATACTTGATTGGTTGTAAAGATATACACATTTGAATTATGGTCATCTGCCCTCTTTTTCCAATTGAAACCTGAGGAAAATCACTTTTAAAGTTTTTGCCCGTTTTTTGTTGATATCTTTCAAAATCCATTGCATTGAAAGGGATAAACTATTTATTTTACAGCTTAATTTGACCAAAGACATTAATATATATAAATGCTATTAAACCAGGCCGAAGCTCAAATTATTTCAAAGTTTTTATTTGAATAAATTATTTAAAAGGCACTTTTACAAATATTTACTAAAATCAGAAATATTGAACAGAGGTGCTAAATTTTTGCTTGAGAGAGAGAGAGAGAGTGTGTGTGTGTGTGTGTGTGTGTGTCTCTCTCTCTCTCTCTCTCTCTCTCTCTCTCTCTCTCTGTGCATGCTGGGAGTGTCGGGGTGCGCGTGAGGGTGTTTACGAGGAGAGGACGATTGTTTCGGGGTTTTTTTCTCTTTTTGTTTATGAATGTTTTTTTTTTCCTTTCTTTTTTTCTTTTTCTTCTTTAAAAATTTAATTTTGATTTGTTTTGTGAGTGTTTGTGAGTTTTTGCGGCGGCATCGTGATGGCGTCTATCCCTACTGGGACAGCGTCACAGGTGTCGCTCCGCCATGGAATTAGGTGTGTGCCGGCTCAGGGCGTCACTGTCGAGGATGTGTTGCTGGCAATCGGGGAAAAAGTTGGATATGAAAACATTACTACAGCATCCAGGATGAATAAAGCAGTGGTTGTGTTTGTCGAGAAAGAAGATATAGTAAATCAGTTGATAAGCGAAGGAATTGTGGTAAGTGGCGATTTCCTTATTATCTCACCGCTTGTTACTCCGACAACTAAAGTTACGATTTCTAATTTGCCGCCATTTATTCGAAATGAAGAAATTGAGAAAGCTTTGACGCGATATGGAAAGATGGCTAGTATGATTAAGATGATCCCGCTGGGGTGTAAAAATGCTGCTCTAAAACACGTTATGTCCTTCAGGCGGCAGGTGTTTATGTTCTTAAATGAACCAGAGTTGGATATTTCGTTTAGAGTTATGCATGAAGGAAAAGCATATGTTATCTACGCAAGCACTGGTAGTATGAAATGTTTTGAGTGCGGGGACATCGGGCATAAAAGGCACACATGCCCACATAAGGCCCAAGTTACAGAAGTCGAAGCGAGGCCCAGTACTTCTGCTGCTGGTGAGAGTGTTAGGGCAGTTTCTAAGGACGTGCAGCCTCAAGCTGAATCACAGAGGAACATCGAGAGTGATGGAGTGACTGAAAGTCAGACTGAGAACGTTCATGAAATGGTTGAAACAGGTAGAAATCATGATGTTTCTGAACTGGATGAAAATAGTGCAACGAAGGATGATGCTGCTACGGTTAGTGTTGAAAGGGTTTCTAATGAGAAGTCTGAAATGTCTAATTCTGTGGAAATGTGTACTGATGCTGATTTGGAGGTGAGAGATGATGATGATTTCTCGGATGTATCTGACATTGGATCGCAGTGTGGGAGTGTGGACGATGTGTATACAGTGCAAGCTATAAACAACTTTCTGGATGCGACCTTTGGTAAAACCATTGAAGTTAAAGATTTTTTTCCTGATGAAAACAAATTTATTTATACAGTGAAATTGTTGCAGAGAAATGTTAGTTATGAGGTGTTAAGTAAACAAAAAAGGTTCAGATTGAAGAAAATGTTAACAAAGCTAAGAAAAGACAAAGCGAGCACGTTATAAAACAAATCAAATGGTTAATTCACATGGGGTGATTTTTTCTCTGTGTCTTTTTGTTCTTTTTCTATCCCTTTCATATTTTTTTTTTCTATGGAGCTGTTGAGGGTGGGCTCTTTAAATATGAATGGGGGTAGAGATGGTAATAAACTAGCAATGGTATCAGAGTTATTTAGTATAAAGAAAATAAATATAGTTTTCTTACAAGAAACACACACTAATTTAGATAATGAATCTGAATGGAGAAGATGGTGGGAAGGAACAAGTGTTTTAAGTCATGGGACAAATAATAGTGCTGGTATAGCAATTTTATTTTCTAAAGATATGAATGTCAATATTCTGGCTGTTGAAGAAATTGTAAAGGGAAGACTGTTGTTGGTAAAAATGGAATATGAAGGATCTGTTTTTGCATTGATAAATATATATGCACCCAATAATGGACCTGAGTGTGTGAGGTCTTTTTTAAAGTTAAGGAGTGCTATTCAGAAAATTGACGATAATGTTTGTACTATTATTGGAGGTGACTGGAATTGTACTATTGATTTTATTATTGATAGAAATGGAGAAGAACCCCATCATGAATCAAGTGTTGTATTGTCAAAAATCTTTAAGGAGTTTGAATTAATGGATATTTGGAGAAGAAGAAACCCTAGAATTAAACAGTATACCTGGCTCAAAGTATCTAACAACAGAGTTAGTGGAGCTCGATTAGATAGATTTTATATTGGTAAAATATGGAATAGTAAAATTACGGATGTTTCTATTCTACCTGTTGGGTTTTCAGATCACCAGTTGATACTATTGGCTTTGAATATAAAAAGGAATTTAAGACCAAATTATTTTTGGCATTTTAATACTAAGATGTTGCAAGATGCTTTATTTTGTGAGAATTTTAATTTTTTTTGGAACGATTGGAAGTTAAAAAAGCTTTCTTTTGAAAATGTGTTTATGTGGTGGGAGGTTGGTAAAGCAAACATAAGAATTTTTTGTCAGAATTATAGTTCACATTCAACTTCTATGGTGAAAGCAGCAATGCAAAAACTTCAAAGGGATATTCAAGTTTTGGAGAGTATTCTTGTGATAAATAATGATGATGGAAATATAAAAAATGAATATTTGAATAAAAAGAAAGAACTTTGCTCATTACTGCATGAACAAGTGAAAGGAGCATTAATACGAGCAAGAATTTGTTCCATTAAAGACATGGATGCTCCTTCCTCATATTTTTTTAACCTTGAAAAGAAAAGCGTTCAGCAAAAGCAAATGTATCATCTTCGGCGGCCTGATGGGGTCATAACCTCTGACCCAGTGGAGATAAGGAAACTGGCAGTCAATTTTTATACGGACTTGTATGACGCTGAGACTTGTGATCCTGAATGTGTTTCTGATTTGCTGAGTGACTTACCAAAGCTGACAAATGATCAGAAAAAAGCCTTGGATGGACAAATTACTTTTCAAGAGATAACTGAGGCAATGAGACAGTTATCCAATGGTCGTTCTCCAGGAATCGATGGTTTGCCAGCAGAGTTTTATCAGGCATTCTGGAATGTACTAGGAAATGACTTGTATGAAGTTTTACTGGAAAGTATAAGAAATAAGCTGCTTCCTTTAAGTTGTCGAAGAGCAGTCCTTTCTTTGCTCCCTAAAAAGGGGGATTTGTGCCTTTTAAAGAACTGGAGACCTGTCTCTTTACTTTGCTTGGACTATAAAATAATTTCAAAATGCTTAGCAAATAGGTTGAAACATGTTTTAGAATTATTAGTTCACAGAGATCAAACATATTGTATCCCTAACAGGTCTATTATGGATAATCTTTTTTTGTTAAGAGATGTCATTGATTTGAATCAGTTCAGTAATGTTGACCTGGGTGTGCTTTCATTAGATCAAGAGAAAGCCTTCGATAGAGTCAACCATACATATCTTTTTGAGGTTTTGAAAAGTTTTGGGTTTGGGAAGAATTTTATCTCATATATTCAACTGTTATATTCTGAAGTTTTTGTGATTGTGAAAGCTGGTGGAGGATTGAGTGCACCAGTGCCTGTGTTAAAAGGGATCAGGCAAGGCTGTCCACTGTCTGGACAATTATATAGCCTTGTTATTGAGCCGTTGTTGTGCAGGCTAAGAAGGGGTCTCAGTGGAATCAATGTCATGCATGGAATTTCGATATCAGCTTATGCTGATGATGTTACTGTTTTTATTTCAAATCAAAATGATGTTAATTTTTTAACTGAAACAATGGAAAAGTATGAAAAGGCATCATCAGCAAGAGTTAATTGGGGAAAAAGCGAGGGACTCATTATTGGTCAGTGGAAAAGTGAGCAAGGAACTCCAAAATTACCTGGTGGATTGTTGTGGGAAAGAGATGGGCTGAAAATGCTAGGGGTTTTTTTGGGGAATAAACAATTTCAGAATAAAAATTGGGAGGGACTGCTGGAAAAGGTGTCTGCCCGATTGTTTAAATGGAAATCGCTATTACCACTGATGTCATACAGAGGAAGAGTTCTGGTTGTGAATAATCTGGCTGCCTCAACCTTATGGCATAGACTCATTGTAATGGAACCACCTGAAGATTTGATTTGCAGAATACAGAGAATATTTGTGGATTTTTTTTGGAGTGGAGAGCATTGGATTCGAGCAGCGGCGCTCTACCTTCCCTGTTACGAGGGAGGTCAAGGACTGGTGGATGTGCGGAGTAGGATCTGTGCTTTCAGATTACAAGCGGCACAGAGATTCCTGTATAACAAGGATTTAACATGGACTGAGACTGCAAAGATGATTCTGCAGAAGGCAGGTGGTCTTAAATTAGACAAACATCTGTTTCTAATGGAACTGGATAAGGTGAACCTGTCTGAGGTTACACTTTTTTACCGGTCAATGTTGCACTCTTGGAGAAGTGTTTTTAAAGTGGAAAGAAATGTTGATGAATCTGGGAGTTGGATACGAGAGGAAGTTTTGTTTTTCAACCCAATGATTCAGACAAGACTTTTGTCATCTGTAAGCGTACGGGCATGTTTACAAAGCAACAAGTCCTCCAACCCATACGACCATTTAGGTCGTTTGTGACTACCTTCAAATACGACACATAAGAGCGTTTCCTAAATTTGCGCCCCTACCGGCAGCTGGAGATATGGAGAAATGCATTATAAACCTCGATGCATTATGGGTTATTTTTATCTACCTGCTAACGTTACAGTTTACGTCAAACTCTCCCAGCTATTCAAAGTAGTTTATTGCTATAAAAATATATCTTTTTGATGACTTCATCACACGTACAGGTAGGGTTTCCATCCGTATATAGTCCCGTGTTTATGAATTAAATGATGTCGTGTTTCAAATCGGTATTTATATTTCAAGCTGTGTGACGTTCATTCAAACGCACGCCAGCATTATAAAGTTAGTTTTCATTGTGACATTCAAACATTGAAATTTGCCTGTGTTGGGAAAGGTATCATGCAAAAAGTCCACACATTTACTATGTTTTACCAGTAACTGTCGATCCTATGTCATGTGTAGTAAAAGCACAGTAACGTTATACCATGCTTCTTCCACCGTAACTGTAACCACGGTAACCACACTTACAATGCTTTTACCACAGTAACTGTGTTTGTATTGTGTACTATTGTAGTTAAAGCACAGTAACACAAGACTTAACATGTTTTTTTTACCAGTTACTGTAGTTGTAATGTGGTATTTGTAATTAAACACAGTAATTTACCATGATTTTACCACAGTCTGTGTTTTTACTGTCTACTATTTGTAGGTAAAGCACAGTAACCACAGCACTTGCCATGGTTTTACCACAGTAACCACAGTTTTACTGTGGTATTTGTAGTTGAAACAGTAACACAACACTTACCATGGTTTTACCACAGTAACCATAGTTTTACTGTGGTATTTGTAGTTGAAACAGTAACACAACACTTACCATGGTTTTACCACAGTAACCATAGTTTTACTGTGGTGTTTATAGTTGAAACAGTAACACAACACTTGCCATGGTTTTACCACAATAATCACAACACTGGCCATGCATTTAATACCTTTTTGTAATGTAATTGTAATTCAATATTCTTTTTCTGTCTTGCAGTTACTTCAGATCACATACTCCTCCATCTCCATCTCCCACAACAACCTTTAATCCAACAGCTCTTTTAAGAGGCCATCTCTCGCAAAAACTCACTTTCTGTCTCTCTCTCTCTCTCTCTCTCTCTCTCTCTCTCTCTCTCTCTCTCTCTCTCTCTCTCTCTCTCTCTCTCTCTCTCTCTCTCTCTCTCTCTCTCTCTCTCTCTCTCTCTCTCTCAGTTTTTTTTAACTGTAATTAATTTATACATTTTTTTTTGCTCTCTTTCTTTCTCTTCTTCATCATGGAATATTTTTAAAAATCAAAATTTGATCAATTCTGTCAGAAAGCTGCTATTAACAGGGAACTTGAACTCAAAGCTCCCAGTGCTGATCTTGAAGAAGCTGCCAGGGAGGCTGAACAGGTCCTTCAAATTAGGTAATGTTGAACACATTTAGTTATAGCTGATTTGCTTTAATGAATGTATCCTTATTTTATGTTTTATTAACTTTCCTTAAAGTCCTTCCTCTCAAATAATTTGGTCACGGATCATTTTTAACACACTGTCTCAACATGTATATATTTCTCTTTGTTTCAGCTGAAAAGGAAGTGCTGTCAAGGGCTTGGTAAACCTGTTTTCGTGGAGAGGGATGAATTCGGCCATCTTGTGTGTTTATGGAGAAGGAAAAAAGCGGCAAAGGCAAATGTTTCCAATGGTATGTCTGTGTTGGTCTTAACCCTTGATTGAATATTACTGCAGTTACATTTTGCACAGCATTTGATGTTTCTTAAACTTTGTTTTACATACTACACTACCCCATCAGTAAGAACCCACAATGAAGCGTCATGTTGATGTAGTAATAGTTCATACAATTGACCAAGTCAGCAAATTCATATGATATTATGCAAGTGCACTCGTACAAAATTCTATGACTTTTACTCCAGCTGCTGTCATTGGCCATTGCCTCAACTCTCTTGCAGATTGTAAGTAGTTGGACCGTTTATATCAGAAAGTTCATATCAAGTCCATTGTATTCTTTATTAACCTTTACATATTGGCGCCGTCTCTTCTCGTACCAACAGTACATGATATCTTTCCACATGTTGATTTTTATTGACCACATCTGTTTAAGAAGCAAGAGTCTGGAAATGCTAGTTTAACAAGTTACGTGACACATCAGATCTTCAAAGAACTTGTCCTAATCAGATCACTTAAACAATTAGTTCACCCAAAAATGAAAATTCTGTCAGTAATTGCTCACCCTCATGTTGTTCCAACCCGTAAGACTTTCATTCATCTTCAGAACACAAATTAAGCAGACTGATCTCATGAAATGGCGTATGTATGACACGCCAATTCGTATTTCCATTTTTGGCGTGCTATCAACACGCATAATCGCTTTTCAGCGTGTTTATCAACGCCTTTGAGTTAACGTTATATTACTGTATTATGTACATATAAATATATGACCTACCCCAACCCCGTCCCTAAACCTACCCGTCACTGGGGTTAATACCATTTATGAGTCTTCTCCTACCATCCTAGGAAAAGAAATATCGCTCCACAGATGCAGATATAGATTTTGCTTCGTTTCGCTCGGACATTTAACGGCGTACACATACACGCGGAATCACTCGGACGTTTAATGGCGTAGACATACACGCAAAAGATTTCGGCGTGGACATACACGCGGATAGCTCAAAATGCGTATAGATAACACGCCACTTGAATTGAAAGTGGCGTGTATGTTTACGCAAAGTCATGATGTCATGTTGAATTAAGATATTTTTGATTAAATCTGAGAGCTGTCTCACTCCTCCATAGAAGCTAAGGGATCGAAACTTGCCGGCCTAGAAAGTTAGAAAAGACTATGTTTAAAATAGTCCAAGTGACTACAGTGGCTCAACCTTGAGTTTATCCAGCGACGAGAATACTTTTTGTGCGCAAAAATAACGACTCATTTAATTCTTCATTTTCTTCTCTGTGGGCCTCTGAGTGAGTTTACGTAGTGTAACAGCGCAGCGCTTCTGTGTTGTACGTCAGAACGTAGGCTCGCTATTGGCCGACGCAGGTCATGTGTGTGATGCGTGTGACGTACAACACAGAAGCGCTGCACTGTTACACTACGTGGCTCACTCAGAGGCCCACAGAAGAAAATGAAGAGTTGAATAAAGTCATTATTTTTGCTTGTTTTTGCACACAAAAAGTATTCTTGTGGCTTGATAAACTTATGGTTGATTGACGAAAGTCTTACGGGGTTGGAACTTGGAACAACATGAGAGTGAGTAATTACTGACAGAATTGTCATTTTTGGGTCAACTAACCCTTTAAGTTCGTTCATAACACCAATAACAATAACTATAATGATAAATATTCTAACATCCACAACAAACGGACGATAAAGTTCTGTTTATTATCAAAAGTGCGTGCTGTGGTAATGTTGTCTGCCATTTTAAGTGCTTAAGCTTTTTAAAGTCGAGTAGATTCTGATTGGCTGTCAAAATTTTTATAGTTCATCAGCTGGAAAAAAACAACATTTCTGAAAGTCATTCCAACGAAATTGTTCCTCTGTGTCGTTATATGTTAAATAGCTGCAGTGTGGGCTCATCCTTTGTGTGAAGAGGCCTTTAAACTGCTTACAACAATACTGGCAGCAAGTAATCATGTTTAAAGGAATTCATTTATTAATATAGCTTGCTATTGAAGATACAGCTTTTTCTAGTACCACCTTTCTCTCATTATTAAAACTTACACCCAAAATTCTGCCCATCTCAGTTCCTGTCTTAATGTACATGTTTAAACAACAATAGTATTTAAACATGGGTTCAATAGACATTTCTTGTTTTACAGCTGAAAAAGAGCAAGCCAGGCAAACCAGTATTCACCAGGACAACCAGTTCTGTTGGGGATGAGAAATGAACATGGCCTTCTCATGTATTCATAGATACTCATACATACATGTTTATAGCTGGAAACTACTTTATATGGTGAGTACTGACAGTTTTTCTGGAGTTATTATTAAATTGTTGTTTTGTCTGATTGTTTGAAGGAGGATGAAGCCAGTTGATGAAGAAATAGGCATGTTGCACTAGTTTTAAATACATTATTAATTTGTTATGACTACTTGTATTATGTTCTCATTTTCTACTTGTACAGAAAGACTACATCAAGAGGTAGAGGAGCCGATAGCTGGCACTGAACACACTCAATGCTCAGGTCCGTCTTCACGCAGTTGGTCAGTTCACATGGTCCAGACTAAGGAGAAATGGGTCTGAGGCCAGAGATGGAGTTTTTGTTGACAGGAGACGATTCTGTGGCCACCAAGTGCAGCACTGCATCAGTTATCCACTGTGAAGAATACATTCCAGCTCTACATTGACAGGTCAGAGTTACGGCCCATGGAATCAATGGTAAGTCTAGTGCAGGGGTAGGCAAGTTCGGTCCTAGAGAGCCGCTGTCCTGCAGAGTTTGGCTCCAACACTCAGAAAAACCTCACCTGCCTATAGCCTTAGTAATCCTGAAGACATTGATTAGCTTGTTCAGGTGTGTTTGATTAGGGTTGGAACTAAATTCTGCAGGACAGTGGCTCTCTAGGACCGAACTTGCCTACCCCTGGTCTAGTGCAACAATTTTAAATAATACTATTATATATGGTTTGCTGATTTACCACCTCCTAAATACATATTTTCTTTGGTTAGAACTTCACCCATCCACCCTGATGCTGTGCTGAAGAAGGCTCATCAGTGTCTTTTCTTCCTCGGACAGCTGAGGAAGTTCAGTGTGAGCACCAAAACCCTCAAATCAACCCTCAATTTTACACTGTGGAGAGGATCCTGACTGGCTGCATCACTGCAAAGCTCTACGAACTGCACAGAACACTGTTGAAGGTGAGCTTCCCTCCCTCCAGGACAAGGGAGTGTGTGAGGAAACTTCCCTTCCTACAGGTGTGTGTGAGGAAAGCACGGAGAATCCAGACACCCGAGCCATGGACTGCTCTCACCGTTACCATCAGGCAGAGGTTATCGTAGAACCCGCACCAGCAGACTGGACTCATACCAGTAAAACACACAGCAACCCCCACCCCCCAACCTCATATGCTCTACATTTTTTCAATTACACTGACTGGACTCTTACTCAGTATTATTCTGGACCCTGACATTCTATTTTCACTCATTCATACCGTACTGCACTGTATATGTATACTGTGATTATTTTGTTTGTTATTTTTTTCATTTTTCAATCTGTGTATAGTATAATATTGTACCATATATTGTTCTCTACTTGTATTGAGTCCCTAACATATACTGTGTATATTAATACTGTATGTGTTGTGTAAATATTCTATACTTGTCATCCATACTGTCATTCTGCAGAGTTTGCAAAAAAGAATTTCATCACCTGTACACACTTGGGTTCATGGTTTTGTGACAATAAAATTATTTGATTTGATCACATCTTTTGTCCATCATTTGTACTGTACTGTGCTCGATAACAATTGCAAATTGCTTATATACATGGAAGAATATTTTGATGGGGAGATAAATATCATGATTATAACAACCCTTTTTTATTTCTCTCAAATATCATAAGTCTTTATATGCTACTTTAGCTGTATTTATGCTGTATTATCCAGTAAAGTTTTGTACATGGTGTTGGATAAAAACATATGGTGAATATTATTTATATACATGGAAGAAGATTTTGATAGGGAGATAAATATCATGATTATAACAACCCTTTTTTATTTCTCTCAAATATCATAAGTCTTTATATGCTACTTTAGCTGTATTTATGCTGTATTATCCAGTATAGTTTTGTACATGGTGTTGGATAACAACATATGGTGAATATTATTTATTAAGGATTGTGTTTGGTAAATATACAATTAGATTTTGTAATAAGACATAATAACCATGATTGTTTTAATTGAGACATGAAGATTTTTCATATTAATGACATTTGGGACAATCATTTGCTAGAATGTTACCATTGTATATGTTTTAGGACTTAGATGTTGTGTCAAATACAGTAAATATGCCAAATTTCAGTTACATGAAGTGAAAGGCTGAAAGATGCATCACAAGAGACTGCTTGGGCTGTATTGTAATGGGCACTTCAGGCACACTGAGGATGATGTACCAGGGAAAGATCAACATGGATCCTGTACTATAAGCAGGATGAGCATTCAAATTTCTGATGTCCAGAACTTTTACATTATGATGCTTTGCAGTGCATTCATTTTTTGTTAAGACTTTTGAGCCATAAGTTACACACTGTGTGTGTACTTGGACAGTATGCCATTCAGTAAAACAATGTTGTACAATGAAGTGTCACAAGTGTATTGGTTGTTTAAATTGATGTCTTTGTTTATTGTCAACACTTCTTATGCTATGTTTACATAATGATGTTGACTTCACTTTAAAAAAAAATCATATATATATATATGAAAAGGTGGTATAAAGGCGTTTTAAAAAGTGCTTATAGTAAAATACCAAATTTTAGCCTGCCTCTCAAATATGTCTTAGAGGTTTTCACAATGACCATGATTAGATATCCCTATGTTCAGTAAAGATAGTATTTTTTAAAAATGTCTTTATTAAACGTTTTAAACTACATTACCCATGAGCCTCTATCATTATAAGCTATTTGGCAATAGTCTTTGTTTGTAGTTCAGTTAACTTATACTTAGGGTTAGGGTTAGGATCTCGGTAAAGGGGTAATTTCTCACAACAAATCAACACCACATTGTTAACTTTATGTATTACTGACGTAATTATAACAGCAAAACGTACTTTGCAACATTAAACGTTTAGTAATATGGGTTTAAAGATTGTCCAACCACAGCCAGTCCTGTAGGTGCCAAGGAAATGTCAAAGCCAATGACAACCCAGTTGAGCAGATGCGTCACACTTACTTGTCCATATATGGTCATTTATGACAGGATCTTCCAGGTTCTTGTGGTGAATGGACAAATTAAACATTTATTTGTCCCCATTAAATATAAAACTAAAATGACAGATTGCATTGCATAACCAGATGCACCAATAGATTACACGCAATAGAAAAATGTTGCAGTTGGATACTGTATGACAAATAAGTATTAAAATAATTCAAAAAGTTTCATTTGCTTACAAAAAACTAATCCTCTGATAATTATTCAAGCATTCAGTATTTCTTAAACAAAGATAAGTTCAGCTACTATTCAAATGAAGTAATTCTATAACATTTACAATGTATTAAAGGTATATAATTATTTAATCACTTCTGTGTTTCCAGGAAATGGACCCCATTACCATTATTAGCTAGTATAAATATAGGAATAAAAAAAAAAAGCTCAAAAAAAGCATAATGAATGGACACATTTTGTAGTAATTTCCCAATGTTTATTTATATGTCAAACTGTTTAAATACAAAGATAAGCGCCCAGCACAGCATCCTCTGTCACACAGGTACTTCTCCAGTTTGCGCCACTATGTAGAAAAGAAAACAAAAAAATAGGTTGGTTATATAAAAAAATATCTGCATTGAGGTAATCAATTATAGTGAAAAATAGAAAACTCTTAAAAAAAAACACTGATTGATAAAGTAACTGATATGTAACCGAAACCCCTTTAAAACAACAATGAATAGTATTTAACATGTAATTTTGATTGGCATTTCAGATGGATGGAGAAAACTGAACTGGAATGATATATGTAAGGGATAATGTGTAAGGGACATTATCCCGCTTATTACATGGCTACATACCAAATATATCAATAATTTGACTCAAAATATTGATTTAAAAAGGAGTTTATTGATTTAAAAATGATTGTATTGCTTCCGCTAAAGAAAATAGCGTTTAGCGCTACGTCTCTACGGTTAGAATCCATTGCAACGCTCTGTTTTTCATGGCAACGGTGTGTTATACTTAGCAGCGGTCTGTTTTCAAGAAACAACAGACCGCATTCTACATTAGAATTCAACCAAGCCATGTAATAAATTTATATATATATATATATATATATATATATATATATATATATATATATATATATATATATATATATATATATATATTTATATAATTACATATTATGCAATTCAATAACATTAAGTTGAAACAATTAAGGAAATAATATTAAAAAGAAAGAAAATAGGTTATTTTTACATTACCATTCCCGCCCTCTTTCTCTGTGTTGGCAAGTAGAATACAGTGGGAGGGATGGTGACAGGAGTGCTCACAGTAGAATCTGAGTGTTCACTGTAGAAAAGAAATTATTACAAGTAGACATGGTCAGAGTGGAAATTAGCAATAAGAGTGAAGAAGGGCTGAGAGCAGATGTGCCACACAAGACAGAGAGCGATGTGGAAGCTTTTGGATGGGTTGGGTCTTAAAAGAGCCATTGGGCTTGATATTGTAGAGAGCTGAAGGAGTTTGATATTGTAGAGAGCTGAAGGAGTTTGATATTGTTGAGAGCTGATGGAGTTTGATATTGTAGAGAGCTGAAGGAGTTTGATATTGTAGAGAGCTGATCGAGCAGGACTAAGTAATTTGTGACAAATCCTGCAAAAAAGGACAAAAGAGAATTTTATTAAATCACATGATGAACTATAAAAACACTGACAACCAATCAGGATCTATCCAACTTTAACCGTTTGTTGTGGATGTTAAAATAGTTATCATTATAGTTATTGTTATTGGTGTTATGAACGAACTTAAAGGGTTAGTTGACCCAAAAATGACAATTCTGTCAGTAATTACTCACTCTCATGTTGTTCCAAGTTCCAACCCCGTAAGACTTTCGTCAATCAACCATAAGTTTATCAAGCCACAAGAATACTTTTTGTGTGCAAAAACAAGCAAAAATAATGACTTTATTCAACTCTTCATTTTCTTCTGTGGGCCTCTGAGTGAGCCACGTAGTGTAACAGCGCAGCGCTTCTGTGTTGTACGTCACACGCATCACACACATGACCTGCGTCGGCCAATAGCGAGCCTACGTTCTGACGTACAACACAGAAGCGCTGCGCTGTTACACTACGTAAACTCACTCAGAGGCCCACAGAGAAGAAAATGAAGAATTAAATGAGTCGTTATTTTTGCGCACAAAAAGTATTCTCGTCGCTGGATAAACTCAAGGTTGAGCTACTGTAGTCACTTGGACTATTTTAAACATTGTCTTTTCTAACTTTCTAGGCCGGCAAGTTTCGATCCCTTAGCTTCTATGGAGGAGTGAGACAGCTCTCAGATTTAATCAAAAATATCTTAATTTGTGTTCTGAAGATGAATGAAAGTCTTACGGGTTGGAACAACATGAGGGTGAGCAATTACTGACAGAATTTTCATTTTTGGGTGAACTAATTGTTTAAGTGATCTGATTAGGACAAGTTCTTTGAAGATCTGATGTGTCACGTAACTTGTTAAACTAGCATTTCCAGACTCTTGCTTCTTAAACAGATGTGGTCAATAAAAATCAACATGTGGAAAGATATCATGTACTGTTGGTACGAGAAGAGACGGCGCCAATATGTAAAGGTTAATAAAGAATACAATGGACTTGATATGAACTTTCTGATATAAACGGTCCAACTACTTACAATCTGCAAGAGAGTTGAGGCAATGGCCAATGACAGCAGCTGGAGTAAAAGTCATAGAATTTTGTACGAGTGCACTTGCATAATATCATATGAATTTGCTGACTTGGTCAATTGTATGAACTATTACTACATCAACATGACGCTTCATTGTGGGTTCTTACTGATGGGGTAGTGTAGTATGTAAAACAAAGTTTAAGAAACATCAAATGCTGTGCAAAATGTAACTGCAGTAATATTCAATCAAGGGTTAAGACCAACACAGACATACCATTGGAAACATTTGCCTTTGCCGCTTTTTTCCATCTCCATAAACACACAAGATGGCCGAATTCATCCCTCTCCACGAAAACAGGTTTACCAAGCCCTTGACAGCACTTCCTTTTCAGCTGAAACAAAGAGAAATATATACATGTTGAGACAGTGTGTTAAAAATGATCCGTGACCAAATTATTTGGGAGGAAGGACTTTAAGGAAAGTTAATAAAACATAAAATAAGGATACATTCATTAAAGCAAATCAGCTATAACTAAATGTGTTCAACATTACCTAATTTGAAGGACCTGTTCAGCCTCCCTGGCAGCTTCTTCAAGATCAGCACTGGGAGCTTTGATTTCAAGTTCCCTGTTAATAGCAGCTTTCTGACAGAATTGATCAAATTTTGATTTTTAAAAATATTCCATGATGAAGAAGAGAAAGAAAGAGAGCAAAAAAATGTGTAAATTAATTACAGTTAAAAAAACTGAGAGAGAGAGAGAGAGAGAGAGAGAGAGAGAGAGAGAGAGAGAGAGAGAGAGAGAGAGAGAGAGAGAGAGAGAGAGAGAGAGACAGAAAGTGAGTTTTTGCGAGAGATGGCCTCTTAAAAGAGCTGTTGGATTAAAGGTTGTTGTGGGAGATGGAGATGGAGGAGTATGTGATCTGAAGTAACTGCAAGACAGAAAAAGAATATTGATTTACAATTACATTACAAAAAGGTATTAAAGGCATGGCCAGTGTTGTGATTATTGTGGTAAAACCATGGCAAGTGTTGTGTAACTGTTTCAACTATAAACACCACAGTAAAACTATGGTTACTGTGGTAAAACCATGGCAAGTGTTGTGTTACTGTTTCAACTACAAACACCACAGTAAAACTATGGTTACTGTAGTAAAACCATGGCAAGTGATTTGTTACTGTTTCAACTACAAATACCACAGTAAAACGACAGTTACTCTGGTAAAACCATGGTAAGTGCTGTGGTTACTCATGTGCTCTAACTACAAATAGTAGACAGTAAAAACAGTTATTGTGGTAAAAGCATGCAAGTTACTGTGCTTTAACTACAAATACCACAGTAAATTTAACGTTACAGTTACTGTGTTAAATCCAAGGTATGTGTTGTGGTACTGTGCTTTAACTACAAATACCACAGTCAAACCACAGTCTTAAAAGCATGGCGTTGTCTTATTTAACTAAAAATACCACAGTAAAACTAATTACTATGGTAAAAATGTATGGGCACTGTGCTTTAACTAGCAGGATCGAGCTAATATACTGTGGTAAAATCACATTCATTCAGTGGCAATCGCAACCCATTTGTAAAGAAAAAACATCAAACTACACTTATACTTACACATGAATTGCCGACAGTCACAACGATACATTAAATAGATCTTTAAATAAAATAAAACAGATATTGATTACTGCGGTCAGGGACATTCTTTTTCTTGCCGCATTTTGTTTTTATTGGTAACGACCCAGATAGCAAAAAATATCGGCACGGCTTCTTTTTGCCGCCGGCCCCAAACTGTCGGCTATAGGTGCGCCCCGCTGGCGGAGAAGAAACGTTTGCCGCCGAATACGTCACTCCCATTTCTTGCGAGATGCCGCCGGCGAACAGCCGCCGGGCCGCCGACTTCATTCTCTCTGGCGGTTGCCGCCGTCTAAATGAACCGCGGCCGGCTGGCGGCAAGCCGCTTTGAAATCGACCAGCCGCATGTCATTGGCATGAGTGGAACTGACAGCATTTTAACTTTCACATTTAAAGCGATTATAATTATTATGTGAATTATATCAAATTTTTAGACCAAAGTCATTAGGGTTTATAACAGATTTGACTGAGTCTGATTCCATGATAAGGTTTAGGAAAATACATTTAAATTACGTTGAAACTCTGAAGCGATTCAGTGATAGGCCTATGTAAAATATATAGAATTATTTTATTCACTTAAGGTGACAATTCATTTCTTTGATTTATGCACAATTGAGATGCACAAATAGTCCAAAAAGAATTCCTTTTGTAAAACTTACTTGGCAATAAATATCTTTCTGATTCTGATTAGGTTTTAAAATAAATATTTCATTCATGGTATGAACAATTTAGCAGAATAAATGGATGAAGTTAGACTTTTCACCAATGCCTGAAATCAGTGAACAGTGAAAGACATCTGCAACTTGGCCAAAAGCTTGGGTATGCTTTAGATTTTTTTTTATTAATTTGCAACCATGGTAATATTTATAATAAACATGAAAATCCTTGTTTTGACCTGAAAGATAAAGTGAAATATTTAGAAATATTTTGTCTCTCTGTCACCCCAGGAAATTTCGTTTATTTCTTTCATTTTTTTACAAGGTCGATTTTTTTTTTTTTTTTACCTTTTACAGGTATAAGGGATTAATTTGCAATTGCGAGTTTTGCACTCTGTACAAATGTTTAAGAAAGTATTAAAGCACAAACAGAGAAGTACCTCCACCGGCCGAGAGGGGCAGTACCTAAAAAACGGAAGCAGATTTACCAACACAACAGTGGCCACTCGTCACACGATTTCAGTATTTGGAGACGATATCCTATCTAGTCATTGACTACGATCTTTAAAGTAAGTACATTTTTCCTTTTTGTGTAACGCAATATTATGTTCATTTTTTACATTTTTAGTTCATCTTTTTCAAATATGTTCTTGCCTTACTAGTCAAGCTAGTAAGTTAGCCTGTTTACAAAGTTTGCGTCATGTTTCTGACATAGCTAATGTTAGTTAGGCTAACGTTACTTAAGCTGCGTCCCAATGTGCATACTATGCCCTAAATAGTATTGACAATTCCTAATGTCACATACTATTTAGGATGGATAGTATGCACATTGGGACGCAGCTTTAGTTTCTTCCTGGCGTTAGTTTTTTCTTTTCTTCTTTTAACTATATTTACGTATGTTTATGCAAGTGTGAGTACTACCGTATGTGGTTTAAGATAGTATTGGTCAGTCGAATAATTAACTAACTTACGTAACTAAATCCTGAAGGACAATTCTCCCGCCCACGTGGGAATGGTAACGTTAGCAACATCTTTACGACAAGAAAGACTGATCAGTATAACTTGTGTTGTTTTCTAACTAAACATAATGATGTTTTGTTTGATTCGACAACCATGCTGCTAGTCTAGTTTAACTTACAGTGTTAGCTAACACATGCTGCTTCGCCTTTTTTACTCACTGAATTCAAGCATGTTCGACATGTTGAAATGTATCTAGCTACAGTAGATCGCCAAAGCTTTACATCTAGAAAGAAAGCTTTACATCTAGAAAGTTTAACTTTTGGTGTTTTCTTACAAAAATAACGAGGTATGTGTGTGTGTGTATATATATATATATATATATATGTGTGTATATGTATATGATTGTGTTTTTTTCTGAACATGGTTTTCTGTTGATCCACTTGTGAAAATGACTCGTTTTTTGAAGGGGTGAGCATTTTAATGTTATTGATTTTGCCTGGAAATTAATAAAAAAGTATACTTTATGCAAAATGTTCTTCTATTTTAGATGGTTCACATTGTTCAGTTTATCAACGAGGAGGATCTGCCATTTGCAGTGGTTCCGCAAGAGTGGCTCAGCGAGAGCATGTGCCATTGGCCCCCATTTAACCTCAGCAAAAAGACGAAGGCAACAATTTAGCCATCCTCTGCACACCTCCACACAGCACCTGGGAGAAACATTATTTTAAGTTCATGAAGGGAGCAGGTAAATGGGTCTGACTTGTGTATTTGATTTTCCTGTATTTCATCTGTGTAATTTATTTTCTGTTTATTGTGGATAACTGACTCTTTCATTCATTATTCCCTACTCTAGAATTTTGTAAGTCTCAAGAAAAAAAACTCTAGAAAGATGCATCGATTCCAGAAAACCAGGAAAATGCTGAACTGGTATGTAAAATCTATTGCTGTGATGCTGGATTTGTGATCCTGCCACTAAACTATACCATTTGTTAGATTTTCAAATTTCTGTTTCCTCTTTCTCGCAACCAGGTTTCTCCCCAGTAATCCAGACTAGGGCTGGGCGATATGGAGCAAAAAATATATCTCGATATATTTTGCTATATCTCGATATTTGATATATATCTCGATATCTTTACAGGAAAATGGATGTGATTACAACTCAAAATATAGGCCTACAATCAATAGAAAATTAATTTTCCATAACAGAATGTAACCAAATGAGAAAAATTAAACACAGGGCCTGAATTTCGTCATCATTATTAATCACGTGATTCATATACAGAAACTGAATAAAGTAATCAAATGGAAAATAACACTGAGTAGTATTTTAGTCCTGAATAAATTAAATACATAGGTTATTAATCCTGATTCCTTTAACTTAAAGCTATCTTTTGTTGTATTGACAACAAAATGAATGACACACATATGGCTGCCGTCACTTTAAGAGCTAGTGCACGGATCCTGTGTTCATTATACTGGCATGCGTTTTATGCTTATTAAAGACAAAACCGACTATGTTTAGAGTATACTCACGACGACCGAAATTGACAATTTTGCGTGTTAAAGCAATATAATCCGCGAAAAATAACTTTTGTTACTGGCCAGCTGTTCTTAAGGCGGATTTTCTATGAATGTGCGCATAGAAAATAATCTCTCAGAGCGCGCGAGCACTGATTCGTTTAAAATCGCTTGAATGTTTAAACTGGTAAGACTTAAAAAGACGTGCAAATGGTAAACTTCAGTCACGATGCACTGCTGGCCCGATTGTGCGAGTGAATATCCATCATGTCCCGACTCCTAAACGCGAGTGTGTGTTATCGCCGCAGCTCTTGATGCTTGCCTTGCACAACACATTATGAGAGACGAGAAAGAAGCGGCACCGCTGAACACTCACGCTGTTTGTGAAATTGCGTCTGGCAGATAGTTGTTAAAAGAATGATTTGATTTTATAATCTGTGTGGATTACGATTGCGGGAATTTCCCGCATTATAAAAGGGAGACCTGCGGGAATGATTAGAATTATGCGCAATACCCGCGCCGAAATTCGAGCCCTGCAATAGTTTAAAACAAGACGTTTGTAGTAGCCTTCTGATTACTGGAGTCCATTAATCGAACTTCCATGCCTCTTATATAGTAATTATATATTGTAGTATGTAGGCTACCAATTTACTAATGCAATTAATGCTCACACTCGGTTTCTCTCGTGCTCTGTCGCTCGCGCGCAGACACACTCGGAGTTCTGTAGCCTCCGGGCTGGTTGCGGATGAGACAATTGTTGAATGAGACAACACGCGAGGTGAGGGGGAACAAAAGCAAGGAGGCGGGGGCGAGCACAGCACAGAGAAGGCAAACAAGCAAAGTGGCGAAATCAGGACCATATTGTGTTTAAAAAATATCTCGATATATTTTAAATATCGAGATATCGCCCACCCCTAATCCAGACTCCACTTCACAGAGCCAAGAGTTTGAGTACAAGTAAGTGATGTTATTTGTGAAGTTTTTTTGTCTTGGAAACTATTGCTTCTATTTGAAGTCGGCATGAACCGGAAGTTACAAACGACTTTTCTCCAGTGTTGTGACGTATTTAAAAGTGAAACGGTATATTGAACGGAGGGCAGGGTTTTACTCTAGCGCTCCTCTTCTCCATCTCTGCTCATAGCACGGTTTGAGGGGAGTTGCCACGCCCTCGCGCCATAGCACATGACCGGAAGAGAAGAGAAGTCGTTTCGAGGGGGGAGGGAAGGGTAACGTATTTGATTAAAGATTATAAGGCTACATGAAATTTAAAAGAATAATGAAGTGCACAGATAAATCATTTATAATAAACACTACAATATTACATATAAAAATACGAATTGTAAAATCTTACTTCAAGAGCAGGTGAAGCAAGTTCAACAAACAATGTTGAAGACGTTTGCTTGCACTGAGCAATTAGGTACAACTTGCAAACAGCACCTGTGGTTGTAGGTTTAATTCCCACTGGGGCTACCTGTACATGTAGTAGACCTAGATATAAAGTAAAATTTAAGATTGTATACTGCATATATTACAGTCTGAATCCTTAGCCTTTCACATTTTTTATTTATGAGAAGCTTCAGAGAAATGTAATTTGTAACACTTTTTTGGATTTTCAGCTTGGTGTAGGGGATAAAGCATGTTTTAGAGACATGTTCCTGAAGACCATTGTTCAAAGTAAGTTGGATATTTTTTTTAGATTTAAGTAGATGTGTATGTCCTATTGTCCTCATGCAATTCAAATTAAATGACAGATCTGTATTTTCTATATTGGCCATCCGGAAGGACCCGGCAACCCAGGATGCACTGATGAGGCGGTCCAGGTTAACGTTACGCGTTACCTGAAAGGAGCATCTGACCGTGAAGGCAGAAAAAGGCGCCGCACAGCTGAGAGGGACCCACAGCCGACCACTTAAAACTAGACTGACTACTGACACCCCAGAATCACTGACAACTGGAATCCTTTCTTTATCTTGCAGTCAGTAGAATCAAGACCCCTAAAGAAGTCAGAAGTGTCAGACTACACTCACTGTGGAAATTACTTTCTTTTTTTTGTTTTCAAATAAAGCTTGTAAATCCTTGTGCCACAGGTCAGCATTGTCGTTATAATGGCCTATTCTACTCCAGAGCTTTACTATAAATTACTACCACTTATCATATTGTTAGAAATGGTTTGTAAATGTAGTTATACTTTTATTTATTTGGTATCTTGCACATTATTTGGTATCAAATATCCTCTTTACTTGTCATAATGTTTACTGGTAATTTTTTACCCTAGAGCTGTCCTTTTTATATGAACACTTATTGTAAGTGTTGTAATTTGCTTGTAAGGCTGTTTAACCAAAATTGAATTGGAAACCTGCATGTTAGTATATTGATTTATTTATTTTTCTGTTATGTTTCAGTGATCTGAAACATCTTGTTTAAATGACAGTTACTGTATTTTGAAATGTAGAATAAAAATGCCAATTGTAAATTTGTCTGGTTTGAGCAATCATTATTCTTGATAAACTGCATGCTATAAATAAATAAATAAAAAATATATATATAGGAGACTGTCCTCCTCCGAAAAACGACCCCATATGTCGTTTGTACATGCAGCGTATTACGACCTATAGTGGCGTTTTAAAATGAAGCGCCCTCTAGCAGTCTTATATATGACAGTCTCGTTTATCGGGTGTGTCGTCATCAAATGACCTTTGACTGTCCCCAGATAGCAATGAGTCGGCGGACCACCGTCGGTTCTCCGGCGGCAGTAGAAGCGTCAGAATGGCGACATCGCAAACACGTTGGACGGCGCACCGCCGGCGGCAGCCGCCTTTTAAAAGCGGCAGCCGCCTTCCTACCACCTTCGTTAAGCGGCCGGCCCGCGGGCCAACCGCCGTTCCGCCGCCTTTATATTGAAGGCCGTCCTTCCGCGGCCCGCCGGAGGCAAACGCTATTTTCGAGCGCTCTGCCGCCGCTTATTCTGGCTATATATCAACAAGTCCTCCAACCCATACGACCATTTAGGTCGTTTGTGACTACCTTCAAATACGACACATAAGAGCGTTTCCTAAATTTGCGCCCCTACCGGCAGCTGGAGATATGGAGAAATGCATTATAAACCTCGATGCATTATGGGTTATTTTTATCTACCTGCTAACGTTACAGTTTACGTCAAACTCTCCCAGCTATTCAAAGTAGTTTATTGCTATAAAAATATATCTTTTTGATGACTTCATCACACGTACAGGTAGGGTTTCCATCCGTATATAGTCCCGTGTTTATGAATTAAATGATGTCGTGTTTCAAATCGGTATTTATATTTCAAGCTGTGTGACGTTCATTCAAACGCACGCCAGCATTATAAAGTTAGTTTTCATTGTGACATTCAAACATTGAAATTTGCCTGTGTTGGGAAAGGTATCATGCAAAAAGTCCACACATTTACTATGTTTTACCAGTAACTGTCGATCCTATGTCATGTGTAGTAAAAGCACAGTAACGTTATACCATGCTTCTTCCACCGTAACTGTAACCACGGTAACCACACTTACAATGCTTTTACCACAGTAACTGTGTTTGTATTGTGTACTATTGTAGTTAAAGCACAGTAACACAAGACTTAACATGTTTTTTTTACCAGTTACTGTAGTTGTAATGTGGTATTTGTAATTAAACACAGTAATTTACCATGATTTTACCACAGTCTGTGTTTTTACTGTCTACTATTTGTAGGTAAAGCACAGTAACCACAGCACTTGCCATGGTTTTACCACAGTAACCACAGTTTTACTGTGGTATTTGTAGTTGAAACAGTAACACAACACTTACCATGGTTTTACCACAGTAACCATAGTTTTACTGTGGTATTTGTAGTTGAAACAGTAACACAACACTTACCATGGTTTTACCACAGTAACCATAGTTTTACTGTGGTGTTTATAGTTGAAACAGTAACACAACACTTGCCATGGTTTTACCACAATAATCACAACACTGGCCATGCATTTAATACCTTTTTGTAATGTAATTGTAATTCAATATTCTTTTTCTGTCTTGCAGTTACTTCAGATCACATACTCCTCCATCTCCATCTCCCACAACAACCTTTAATCCAACAGCTCTTTTAAGAGGCCATCTCTCGCAAAAACTCACTTTCTGTCTCTCTCTCTCTCTCTCTCTCTCTCTCTCTCTCTCTCTCTCTCTCTCTCTCTCTCTCTCTCTCTCTCTCTCTCTCTCTCTCTCTCTCTCTCTCTCTCTCTCAGTTTTTTTTAACTGTAATTAATTTATACATTTTTTTTTGCTCTCTTTCTTTCTCTTCTTCATCATGGAATATTTTTAAAAATCAAAATTTGATCAATTCTGTCAGAAAGCTGCTATTAACAGGGAACTTGAACTCAAAGCTCCCAGTGCTGATCTTGAAGAAGCTGCCAGGGAGGCTGAACAGGTCCTTCAAATTAGGTAATGTTGAACACATTTAGTTATAGCTGATTTGCTTTAATGAATGTATCCTTATTTTATGTTTTATTAACTTTCCTTAAAGTCCTTCCTCTCAAATAATTTGGTCACGGATCATTTTTAACACACTGTCTCAACATGTATATATTTCTCTTTGTTTCAGCTGAAAAGGAAGTGCTGTCAAGGGCTTGGTAAACCTGTTTTCGTGGAGAGGGATGAATTCGGCCATCTTGTGTGTTTATGGAGAAGGAAAAAAGCGGCAAAGGCAAATGTTTCCAATGGTATGTCTGTGTTGGTCTTAACCCTTGATTGAATATTACTGCAGTTACATTTTGCACAGCATTTGATGTTTCTTAAACTTTGTTTTACATACTACACTACCCCATCAGTAAGAACCCACAATGAAGCGTCATGTTGATGTAGTAATAGTTCATACAATTGACCAAGTCAGCAAATTCATATGATATTATGCAAGTGCACTCGTACAAAATTCTATGACTTTTACTCCAGCTGCTGTCATTGGCCATTGCCTCAACTCTCTTGCAGATTGTAAGTAGTTGGACCGTTTATATCAGAAAGTTCATATCAAGTCCATTGTATTCTTTATTAACCTTTACATATTGGCGCCGTCTCTTCTCGTACCAACAGTACATGATATCTTTCCACATGTTGATTTTTATTGACCACATCTGTTTAAGAAGCAAGAGTCTGGAAATGCTAGTTTAACAAGTTACGTGACACATCAGATCTTCAAAGAACTTGTCCTAATCAGATCACTTAAACAATTAGTTCACCCAAAAATGAAAATTCTGTCAGTAATTGCTCACCCTCATGTTGTTCCAACCCGTAAGACTTTCATTCATCTTCAGAACACAAATTAAGCAGACTGATCTCATGAAATGGCGTATGTATGACACGCCAATTCGTATTTCCATTTTTGGCGTGCTATCAACACGCATAATCGCTTTTCAGCGTGTTTATCAACGCCTTTGAGTTAACGTTATATTACTGTATTATGTACATATAAATATATGACCTACCCCAACCCCGTCCCTAAACCTACCCGTCACTGGGGTTAATACCATTTATGAGTCTTCTCCTACCATCCTAGGAAAAGAAATATCGCTCCACAGATGCAGATATAGATTTTGCTTCGTTTCGCTCGGACATTTAACGGCGTACACATACACGCGGAATCACTCGGACGTTTAATGGCGTAGACATACACGCAAAAGATTTCGGCGTGGACATACACGCGGATAGCTCAAAATGCGTATAGATAACACGCCACTTGAATTGAAAGTGGCGTGTATGTTTACGCAAAGTCATGATGTCATGTTGAATTAAGATATTTTTGATTAAATCTGAGAGCTGTCTCACTCCTCCATAGAAGCTAAGGGATCGAAACTTGCCGGCCTAGAAAGTTAGAAAAGACTATGTTTAAAATAGTCCAAGTGACTACAGTGGCTCAACCTTGAGTTTATCCAGCGACGAGAATACTTTTTGTGCGCAAAAATAACGACTCATTTAATTCTTCATTTTCTTCTCTGTGGGCCTCTGAGTGAGTTTACGTAGTGTAACAGCGCAGCGCTTCTGTGTTGTACGTCAGAACGTAGGCTCGCTATTGGCCGACGCAGGTCATGTGTGTGATGCGTGTGACGTACAACACAGAAGCGCTGCACTGTTACACTACGTGGCTCACTCAGAGGCCCACAGAAGAAAATGAAGAGTTGAATAAAGTCATTATTTTTGCTTGTTTTTGCACACAAAAAGTATTCTTGTGGCTTGATAAACTTATGGTTGATTGACGAAAGTCTTACGGGGTTGGAACTTGGAACAACATGAGAGTGAGTAATTACTGACAGAATTGTCATTTTTGGGTCAACTAACCCTTTAAGTTCGTTCATAACACCAATAACAATAACTATAATGATAAATATTCTAACATCCACAACAAACGGACGATAAAGTTCTGTTTATTATCAAAAGTGCGTGCTGTGGTAATGTTGTCTGCCATTTTAAGTGCTTAAGCTTTTTAAAGTCGAGTAGATTCTGATTGGCTGTCAAAATTTTTATAGTTCATCAGCTGGAAAAAAACAACATTTCTGAAAGTCATTCCAACGAAATTGTTCCTCTGTGTCGTTATATGTTAAATAGCTGCAGTGTGGGCTCATCCTTTGTGTGAAGAGGCCTTTAAACTGCTTACAACAATACTGGCAGCAAGTAATCATGTTTAAAGGAATTCATTTATTAATATAGCTTGCTATTGAAGATACAGCTTTTTCTAGTACCACCTTTCTCTCATTATTAAAACTTACACCCAAAATTCTGCCCATCTCAGTTCCTGTCTTAATGTACATGTTTAAACAACAATAGTATTTAAACATGGGTTCAATAGACATTTCTTGTTTTACAGCTGAAAAAGAGCAAGCCAGGCAAACCAGTATTCACCAGGACAACCAGTTCTGTTGGGGATGAGAAATGAACATGGCCTTCTCATGTATTCATAGATACTCATACATACATGTTTATAGCTGGAAACTACTTTATATGGTGAGTACTGACAGTTTTTCTGGAGTTATTATTAAATTGTTGTTTTGTCTGATTGTTTGAAGGAGGATGAAGCCAGTTGATGAAGAAATAGGCATGTTGCACTAGTTTTAAATACATTATTAATTTGTTATGACTACTTGTATTATGTTCTCATTTTCTACTTGTACAGAAAGACTACATCAAGAGGTAGAGGAGCCGATAGCTGGCACTGAACACACTCAATGCTCAGGTCCGTCTTCACGCAGTTGGTCAGTTCACATGGTCCAGACTAAGGAGAAATGGGTCTGAGGCCAGAGATGGAGTTTTTGTTGACAGGAGACGATTCTGTGGCCACCAAGTGCAGCACTGCATCAGTTATCCACTGTGAAGAATACATTCCAGCTCTACATTGACAGGTCAGAGTTACGGCCCATGGAATCAATGGTAAGTCTAGTGCAGGGGTAGGCAAGTTCGGTCCTAGAGAGCCGCTGTCCTGCAGAGTTTGGCTCCAACACTCAGAAAAACCTCACCTGCCTATAGCCTTAGTAATCCTGAAGACATTGATTAGCTTGTTCAGGTGTGTTTGATTAGGGTTGGAACTAAATTCTGCAGGACAGTGGCTCTCTAGGACCGAACTTGCCTACCCCTGGTCTAGTGCAACAATTTTAAATAATACTATTATATATGGTTTGCTGATTTACCACCTCCTAAATACATATTTTCTTTGGTTAGAACTTCACCCATCCACCCTGATGCTGTGCTGAAGAAGGCTCATCAGTGTCTTTTCTTCCTCGGACAGCTGAGGAAGTTCAGTGTGAGCACCAAAACCCTCAAATCAACCCTCAATTTTACACTGTGGAGAGGATCCTGACTGGCTGCATCACTGCAAAGCTCTACGAACTGCACAGAACACTGTTGAAGGTGAGCTTCCCTCCCTCCAGGACAAGGGAGTGTGTGAGGAAACTTCCCTTCCTACAGGTGTGTGTGAGGAAAGCACGGAGAATCCAGACACCCGAGCCATGGACTGCTCTCACCGTTACCATCAGGCAGAGGTTATCGTAGAACCCGCACCAGCAGACTGGACTCATACCAGTAAAACACACAGCAACCCCCACCCCCCAACCTCATATGCTCTACATTTTTTCAATTACACTGACTGGACTCTTACTCAGTATTATTCTGGACCCTGACATTCTATTTTCACTCATTCATACCGTACTGCACTGTATATGTATACTGTGATTATTTTGTTTGTTATTTTTTTCATTTTTCAATCTGTGTATAGTATAATATTGTACCATATATTGTTCTCTACTTGTATTGAGTCCCTAACATATACTGTGTATATTAATACTGTATGTGTTGTGTAAATATTCTATACTTGTCATCCATACTGTCATTCTGCAGAGTTTGCAAAAAAGAATTTCATCACCTGTACACACTTGGGTTCATGGTTTTGTGACAATAAAATTATTTGATTTGATCACATCTTTTGTCCATCATTTGTACTGTACTGTGCTCGATAACAATTGCAAATTGCTTATATACATGGAAGAATATTTTGATGGGGAGATAAATATCATGATTATAACAACCCTTTTTTATTTCTCTCAAATATCATAAGTCTTTATATGCTACTTTAGCTGTATTTATGCTGTATTATCCAGTAAAGTTTTGTACATGGTGTTGGATAAAAACATATGGTGAATATTATTTATATACATGGAAGAAGATTTTGATAGGGAGATAAATATCATGATTATAACAACCCTTTTTTATTTCTCTCAAATATCATAAGTCTTTATATGCTACTTTAGCTGTATTTATGCTGTATTATCCAGTATAGTTTTGTACATGGTGTTGGATAACAACATATGGTGAATATTATTTATTAAGGATTGTGTTTGGTAAATATACAATTAGATTTTGTAATAAGACATAATAACCATGATTGTTTTAATTGAGACATGAAGATTTTTCATATTAATGACATTTGGGACAATCATTTGCTAGAATGTTACCATTGTATATGTTTTAGGACTTAGATGTTGTGTCAAATACAGTAAATATGCCAAATTTCAGTTACATGAAGTGAAAGGCTGAAAGATGCATCACAAGAGACTGCTTGGGCTGTATTGTAATGGGCACTTCAGGCACACTGAGGATGATGTACCAGGGAAAGATCAACATGGATCCTGTACTATAAGCAGGATGAGCATTCAAATTTCTGATGTCCAGAACTTTTACATTATGATGCTTTGCAGTGCATTCATTTTTTGTTAAGACTTTTGAGCCATAAGTTACACACTGTGTGTGTACTTGGACAGTATGCCATTCAGTAAAACAATGTTGTACAATGAAGTGTCACAAGTGTATTGGTTGTTTAAATTGATGTCTTTGTTTATTGTCAACACTTCTTATGCTATGTTTACATAATGATGTTGACTTCACTTTAAAAAAAAATCATATATATATATATGAAAAGGTGGTATAAAGGCGTTTTAAAAAGTGCTTATAGTAAAATACCAAATTTTAGCCTGCCTCTCAAATATGTCTTAGAGGTTTTCACAATGACCATGATTAGATATCCCTATGTTCAGTAAAGATAGTATTTTTTAAAAATGTCTTTATTAAACGTTTTAAACTACATTACCCATGAGCCTCTATCATTATAAGCTATTTGGCAATAGTCTTTGTTTGTAGTTCAGTTAACTTATACTTAGGGTTAGGGTTAGGATCTCGGTAAAGGGGTAATTTCTCACAACAAATCAACACCACATTGTTAACTTTATGTATTACTGACGTAATTATAACAGCAAAACGTACTTTGCAACATTAAACGTTTAGTAATATGGGTTTAAAGATTGTCCAACCACAGCCAGTCCTGTAGGTGCCAAGGAAATGTCAAAGCCAATGACAACCCAGTTGAGCAGATGCGTCACACTTACTTGTCCATATATGGTCATTTATGACAGGATCTTCCAGGTTCTTGTGGTGAATGGACAAATTAAACATTTATTTGTCCCCATTAAATATAAAACTAAAATGACAGATTGCATTGCATAACCAGATGCACCAATAGATTACACGCAATAGAAAAATGTTGCAGTTGGATACTGTATGACAAATAAGTATTAAAATAATTCAAAAAGTTTCATTTGCTTACAAAAAACTAATCCTCTGATAATTATTCAAGCATTCAGTATTTCTTAAACAAAGATAAGTTCAGCTACTATTCAAATGAAGTAATTCTATAACATTTACAATGTATTAAAGGTATATAATTATTTAATCACTTCTGTGTTTCCAGGAAATGGACCCCATTACCATTATTAGCTAGTATAAATATAGGAATAAAAAAAAAAAGCTCAAAAAAAGCATAATGAATGGACACATTTTGTAGTAATTTCCCAATGTTTATTTATATGTCAAACTGTTTAAATACAAAGATAAGCGCCCAGCACAGCATCCTCTGTCACACAGGTACTTCTCCAGTTTGCGCCACTATGTAGAAAAGAAAACAAAAAAATAGGTTGGTTATATAAAAAAATATCTGCATTGAGGTAATCAATTATAGTGAAAAATAGAAAACTCTTAAAAAAAAACACTGATTGATAAAGTAACTGATATGTAACCGAAACCCCTTTAAAACAACAATGAATAGTATTTAACATGTAATTTTGATTGGCATTTCAGATGGATGGAGAAAACTGAACTGGAATGATATATGTAAGGGATAATGTGTAAGGGACATTATCCCGCTTATTACATGGCTACATACCAAATATATCAATAATTTGACTCAAAATATTGATTTAAAAAGGAGTTTATTGATTTAAAAATGATTGTATTGCTTCCGCTAAAGAAAATAGCGTTTAGCGCTACGTCTCTACGGTTAGAATCCATTGCAACGCTCTGTTTTTCATGGCAACGGTGTGTTATACTTAGCAGCGGTCTGTTTTCAAGAAACAACAGACCGCATTCTACATTAGAATTCAACCAAGCCATGTAATAAATTTATATATATATATATATATATATATATATATATATATATATATATATATATATATATATATTTATATAATTACATATTATGCAATTCAATAACATTAAGTTGAAACAATTAAGGAAATAATATTAAAAAGAAAGAAAATAGGTTATTTTTACATTACCATTCCCGCCCTCTTTCTCTGTGTTGGCAAGTAGAATACAGTGGGAGGGATGGTGACAGGAGTGCTCACAGTAGAATCTGAGTGTTCACTGTAGAAAAGAAATTATTACAAGTAGACATGGTCAGAGTGGAAATTAGCAATAAGAGTGAAGAAGGGCTGAGAGCAGATGTGCCACACAAGACAGAGAGCGATGTGGAAGCTTTTGGATGGGTTGGGTCTTAAAAGAGCCATTGGGCTTGATATTGTAGAGAGCTGAAGGAGTTTGATATTGTAGAGAGCTGAAGGAGTTTGATATTGTTGAGAGCTGATGGAGTTTGATATTGTAGAGAGCTGAAGGAGTTTGATATTGTAGAGAGCTGATCGAGCAGGACTAAGTAATTTGTGACAAATCCTGCAAAAAAGGACAAAAGAGAATTTTATTAAATCACATGATGAACTATAAAAACACTGACAACCAATCAGGATCTATCCAACTTTAACCGTTTGTTGTGGATGTTAAAATAGTTATCATTATAGTTATTGTTATTGGTGTTATGAACGAACTTAAAGGGTTAGTTGACCCAAAAATGACAATTCTGTCAGTAATTACTCACTCTCATGTTGTTCCAAGTTCCAACCCCGTAAGACTTTCGTCAATCAACCATAAGTTTATCAAGCCACAAGAATACTTTTTGTGTGCAAAAACAAGCAAAAATAATGACTTTATTCAACTCTTCATTTTCTTCTGTGGGCCTCTGAGTGAGCCACGTAGTGTAACAGTGCAGCGCTTCTGTGTTGTACGTCACACGCATCACACACATGACCTGCGTCGGCCAATAGCGAGCCTACGTTCTGACGTACAACACAGAAGCGCTGCGCTGTTACACTACGTAAACTCACTCAGAGGCCCACAGAGAAGAAAATGAAGAATTAAATGAGTCGTTATTTTTGCGCACAAAAAGTATTCTCGTCGCTGGATAAACTCAAGGTTGAGCTACTGTAGTCACTTGGACTATTTTAAACATTGTCTTTTCTAACTTTCTAGGCCGGCAAGTTTCGATCCCTTAGCTTCTATGGAGGAGTGAGACAGCTCTCAGATTTAATCAAAAATATCTTAATTTGTGTTCTGAAGATGAATGAAAGTCTTACGGGTTGGAACAACATGAGGGTGAGCAATTACTGACAGAATTTTCATTTTTGGGTGAACTAATTGTTTAAGTGATCTGATTAGGACAAGTTCTTTGAAGATCTGATGTGTCACGTAACTTGTTAAACTAGCATTTCCAGACTCTTGCTTCTTAAACAGATGTGGTCAATAAAAATCAACATGTGGAAAGATATCATGTACTGTTGGTACGAGAAGAGACGGCGCCAATATGTAAAGGTTAATAAAAAATACAATGGATTTGATATGAACTTTCTGATATAAACGGTCCAACTACTTACAATCTGCAAGAGAGTTGAGGCAATGGCCAATGACAGCAGCTGGAGTAAAAGTCATAGAATTTTGTACGAGTGCACTTGCATAATATCATATGAATTTGCTGACTTGGTCAATTGTATGAACTATTACTACATCAACATGACGCTTCATTGTGGGTTCTTACTGATGGGGTAGTGTAGTATGTAAAACAAAGTTTAAGAAACATCAAATGCTGTGCAAAATGTAACTGCAGTAATATTCAATCAAGGGTTAAGACCAACACAGACATACCATTGGAAACATTTGCCTTTGCCGCTTTTTTCCATCTCCATAAACACACAAGATGGCCGAATTCATCCCTCTCCACGAAAACAGGTTTACCAAGCCCTTGACAGCACTTCCTTTTCAGCTGAAACAAAGAGAAATATATACATGTTGAGACAGTGTGTTAAAAATGATCCGTGACCAAATTATTTGGGAGGAAGGACTTTAAGGAAAGTTAATAAAACATAAAATAAGGATACATTCATTAAAGCAAATCAGCTATAACTAAATGTGTTCAACATTACCTAATTTGAAGGACCTGTTCAGCCTCCCTGGCAGCTTCTTCAAGATCAGCACTGGGAGCTTTGAGTTCAAGTTCCCTGTTAATAGCAGCTTTCTGACAGAATTGATCAAATTTTGATTTTTAAAAATATTCCATGATGAAGAAGAGAAAGAAAGAGAGCAAAAAAATGTGTAAATTAATTACAGTTAAAAAAACTGAGAGAGAGAGAGAGAGAGAGAGAGAGAGAGAGAGAGAGAGAGAGAGAGAGAGAGAGAGAGAGAGAGAGAGAGAGAGAGAGAGAGAGACAGAAAGTGAGTTTTTGCGAGAGATGGCCTCTTAAAAGAGCTGTTGGATTAAAGGTTGTTGTGGGAGATGGAGATGGAGGAGTATGTGATCTGAAGTAACTGCAAGACAGAAAAAGAATATTGATTTACAATTACATTACAAAAAGGTATTAAAGGCATGGCCAGTGTTGTGATTATTGTGGTAAAACCATGGCAAGTGTTGTGTAACTGTTTCAACTATAAACACCACAGTAAAACTATGGTTACTGTGGTAAAACCATGGCAAGTGTTGTGTTACTGTTTCAACTACAAACACCACAGTAAAACTATGGTTACTGTAGTAAAACCATGGCAAGTGATTTGTTACTGTTTCAACTACAAATACCACAGTAAAACGACAGTTACTCTGGTAAAACCATGGTAAGTGCTGTGGTTACTCATGTGCTCTAACTACAAATAGTAGACAGTAAAAACAGTTATTGTGGTAAAAGCATGCAAGTTACTGTGCTTTAACTACAAATACCACAGTAAATTTAACGTTACAGTTACTGTGTTAAATCCAAGGTATGTGTTGTGGTACTGTGCTTTAACTACAAATACCACAGTCAAACCACAGTCTTAAAAGCATGGCGTTGTCTTATTTAACTAAAAATACCACAGTAAAACTAATTACTATGGTAAAAATGTATGGGCACTGTGCTTTAACTAGCAGGATCGAGCTAATATACTGTGGTAAAATCACATTCATTCAGTGGCAATCGCAACCCATTTGTAAAGAAAAAACATCAAACTACACTTATACTTACACATGAATTGCCGACAGTCACAACGATACATTAAATAGATCTTTAAATAAAATAAAACAGATATTGATTACTGCGGTCAGGGACATTCTTTTTCTTGCCGCATTTTGTTTTTATTGGTAACAGTCAAAGGTCATTTGATGACGACACACCCGATAAACGAGACTGTCATATATAAGACTGCTAGAGGGCGCTTCATTTTAAAACGCCACTATAGGTCGTAATACGCTGCATGTACAAACGACATATGGGGTCGTTTTTCGGAGGAGGACAGTCTCTTACAAAGACATGGCATTGTGAAGCTGGGGCAACTTCTGAAGGATGGCGAATGGGAATCTGTGGAAACTTTGAAAGAAGTAACAGGATTAAAGTCCTCGCGCCTGACTGGAAAGCTCGTGGAAGAAATTGTTAATGTCTTACCAAGTGGCTATAGGAGAAATATGGGACAAGATTTTACATCAGACATGAGTAATGAGCTGGATTTTCCTAAAATTAGAGTGGCTGCTGTTGTTGGTCAAAGACAGATGAATGAGGACGAATCCACGGGGTCAATTTTGTCTTTTAAAACTCCACAGCTGGACTTGTTTGAAACAACATCAAAGAAAGCAATATATAACACTGTAGTTAAAGTTTTAAATCAAGCTTCACTCAGAGGACAAAAGATATCGAAGTGGCCGGTTTTGTTGAAGCCAGAATTTCTCGTAAGAGACCGGTGGAGAACTCTGTATAAACCTCCAGTAGAGAAAAGAACAGCCGATCTTCAATGGAGAATAATTCATGGTGCAATAGCCACAGACAAACATGTGGCACACCTGAACCCAGCAGTAGGGGTGGGATGCAGGTTTTGTGGAGAAGAAGAAAATTTAGAAAATTTGTTTTTAAAATGTAAAAGACTGGAAGGTCTTTTTGAAGTTCTTAATAGATTGTTTCAAGTTTTTGGTGAAGATTTCTCAGAGGAAGTTTTTATAGGGGGTGTGAAATATAATTTTTCAAAAAGAAGGAAGATGTGTCTGTTAAATTATTTAACAGGAACTGCGAAATTGGCAATATGGAAAACCAGGAAAAATCAAGGATTGCAGCTTAATAGTATTAATGTTGAAGTGATGTTTATGAAATTAGTGGCTGGTAGACTAAAAATAGAATTTGCATACTATAGTATTGTAAATAATGAGAAGGGTTTCAGTGATCTGTGGTGTGTTAATGATGCTTTGTGTGTTGTTTCCGATGGAAATCTGGTTTTGAACTTTTAATGTGGTTTTTTATTATTTATTTTTATTATTTTAGTTTTTTTCTCCATATATACAAATAATGTTAATTGTTGAATATTAAGTGTTGTTTTAAATAAAGTTTTGTAAACCTCTCTCTCTCTCTCTCTCTCTCTCTCTCTCTCTGTGTGTGTGTGTGTCTGTCTCTCTCTCTCTCTCTCTCTCTCTCTCTCTGTGTGTGTCTCTCTCTCTCTCTCTCTCTCTCTCTCTCTCTCTCTCTCTCTCTCTTCTCTCTCTCTCTCTCTCTCCCTCCTCTCTGTGTGTGTGTGTGTGTGTGTGTGTGAGAGAGAGAGAAAGTGAGAGAGGCAGAGAGACAAGGAAACCTATGCAATTATATCTTTGTGTTGGCTAGTTGACAATAACAGTGTAAAATCCATAATGGAGATACCAACAAATTAAATATTAAATATTGGGTTAAAATAAATCAAACACATTGTAATGGATTATCCTTGCAGATAAATACACTCACACAATAATTATTCTTTCTCGAGAGGCCATAGACAGACGTGACAATATCAGAATAACCGAAAACGCGGCTCTCCATCGTTGAGTTTTACACCCCTTACAACAAAATGCACGTATTTTTGCTAACTCGTCATCTCGCTCACTACTAACGCACAACTAGACATGACCCTATTAACCTCCCCGACATCAGTCACAGGCTGTTCAACGTTTTCATTATCTTCGTGATCCTCTTCCACAGGGCTGTCACTTTCGCTGTCATCAGAGGATGGCACGTCTCCAGATCACAAAATATCACTGACAAGCCTTAGCCACTCTTGCTGACCAGCAGCAGAGCTTAGGTTAGAAGCCTCCAGTGAGTTCAACCCTTTGGCGACTTTGCTCTCTTTTGACAGCGACATTTCTCAAATGAATAATATTTAATCTTTCTGATGAGATCTGCTAGCTTGTTTACACAGATCGCTGCGAGTCGGACCAATCGGTCAGATCCCATTGACAAATGATCAGCGTTTGTGTACATTTCTATGCTTTTTGATTGGTTCTTTACAACCTGTAACACCCTATTTGGAGAGCAGACATAGTGAAATTTCAGGGGAAACCGGAAATGCTCAGAGGTGACGAGAGGAGTTGAGAAAAGCAATGTTCATTTCCAGCGAATTTAGTAAAACTTTGTAAACTTTAATAGTAATTTAAATACCTTTACTCACTTATCTGGACTACGAAACTTTTGAATATTTTTGAATGTCTGTACTTTGTATTAGCAAAAAGAAAAAAAAATCGGTAACACTTTACAATAAGGTTCGTTAGTTAACATGAATTAACTACATTAGTTAGCATGAACTAATAATGAACTGGACTTATACAGCATTTATTAATCTTTGTTAATGTCAATTTCAACATTTACTAATACTTTATTAAAATCTTGTTAACATTAGTTAATGCACTGTGTACTAACATGAACAAACAATGAACAGCTGTATTGTTATTAACTAACCTTATCAACGATTAACAAATACAGCAACAAATGTATTGCTCAATGTTAGTTCATGTTAGTTAATACATTAACTAATGTTAACTAATGAACCTTATTGTAAAGTGTTACCAAAAAATCTATTATTTCATTGTTTTTCCACATAATCGGCCCATATCTTAAATTGAACGTTGCGACTTTCCGACTCATTTCGCCAAAGCGGGTCACAAATTCTTATCAGTCTTAATGTGTCCTGTAACAGGACACCGGGTTCTGCCAGTGTGTTAGCTTCATTTGTGATGTTAGTTTTGGGTTAAGTTTCATAGACCTTTGTTGAGAGAGTGAGTTTGCTGGATTAATCATTAAATATAATGAATAATATGTGTTTGTCTGATTGATCACAGTGGTATGTCTTTGGGTAAAGACCCTTGGGATCTCATTTCCTCTGTGGTGCTCTGAGGCTGAGGCCTGCAGCTTGTACTAGGGTGCCGACATGGGATTTGGCCATTGTCCTGCAAGGCCTTTCCAGTCTCCCATTTAGGAAGTTCCGGCCAAGTTTCTGACCTTTAAAGCTTTGTTCCTCCTTGCTATCACCTCTCTTAAAAGAATATGAGATCTGCAAGTGTGCATCTGCACTGTCGGTTGCACCCTCATGCTTGGAATTCACACCTGGTATGGTTAAAGCTTTCCTTCATCCTAGGCCAGGATACATTCCTAAGGTCCCCACTAATGTGGCCTTTTGTCCTCCTCCTTTCCAGAACTCGGACCAGGAAAAGAATAACCTGCTATGCCCTACCAGGGCACTGGGTGCCTATGTCCACAGAGCTGCCCTGTGGCGTAAATCTGAACAGTTGATCGTATGTTTCATGCCCCCTAACAAAGGGTCACCTGCATCTAAACAGAGAAGTGGGTGGTTGAGGCTATTTCTCTGGCTTATGAGTTCCCTCTCTACTAGGAGTATGGTGCCCTCTAAGGCCCTTATGTCAGGAGTTGCTCTCCAAGATGTCTGTGATGCGCCAGGGTGGTCCTCATAGCACACATTTGTAAGGTTCTACTCTTTGAACTTGGACTCTACACCAGCCAGAGCATATGAGTGGTGTGGAGTGGTGAGAATCTCCGCTCCCCCGCTCAAAGCCACATCAGGCCGCTCCGCTCATTATCGCTCAGCGCTCAAGGCAGTTTGCTTCACGCTCCACTCAAATCCACCCCCGCTCGCTCCAAAAAAGGAAAAAAAAATCTGCATGTATTTCACTTTTAGCTTAGACCACAGCCTTACCTCCCAAAGAACTAAAGAGCAACAACAACATTTTCCAAATAGAAATGTTTTATTTCAAATTACAAATCAGGCCTAGCCTAATTTGTATAATAAAAAAACCCTCTCATGCGCTCGCAGACCCGCTTGGGATGCTGAACACAATGCATGCTACTTTAGCCAGCCGGGGAAAGGCTTGACTGAACCTGTTTCAGACTTGTGGTGTGAGCGGAGCGAAATTGGAGCGGGAAGGGCGACGCTCCGTCCATTTAAAAATGCCGCTCTGCGCTCTGTCCAAGATCCGCCTGCTCGCGCTCCCCGCTCGCTCATGCTCCACTCCGCTCACATGCTCTGACACCAGCAAAATTCTTAATAACAGAACATAAACCATTGAAACCGGTTGAAAAATCTAAACGTTATTGTGCTTTTTGTCCAGAAAAGCCGCTTCTCCCCGTTTACTTGTATTTGTTTATAGAGCGGTCTTGCCCGGATCAATATGGCGGACTCGTTGACGTATTGCAGCAACGGTCAAAACCTGCCAATGAGGCATCTTATGTATTTATTATGTCAATGGGAAAAACACCTTGGCACGAACACAGACTCAACTTTGGACGTGCTCTTCCTTGTGTACAGAGCATACTGTACAGAGTCAGACAGACATTAATAAAAAAATAAAAATAAATAAGTGACTCGCTAAAGTCAGATTCCACATCATTAAAACAGCAATAATGCTATTATCCAGTGACGTGCGGTGATGTCTTAAAGAGGCTAGGCACTGAGTTATGAAAGCCAGTTACCTGATTTATTGTTTAGGCTAATAATACGTAATAACAGTAAACGTTACGCACAAGCACAGCATAACAAGAAATGTACAAATCACTCTCTCTCTCTCTCTCTCTCTCTCTCTCTCTCTCTCTCTCTCTCTCTCTCTCTCTCTCTCTCTCTCTCTCTCTCTCTCTCTCTCTCTCTCTCTCTCTCTCTCTCGCACACACACACACACACCACACACACACACACACACAAGCGCGGCACAGGCAAACACTGGTAGTTAATGTCCACTATACAACCATTCTTAATCCTAAGTTTTTGCACAGCGGCCAATTATGTCTGTCAGCAAAAGTAAAATCACACACTGCTCAATTGAATATGAAGGCAAATGGCTTGCATTAATTCAACCACATTTATCAATTCAATATTAAGCCCAAAATAGTTTTTGACTCACCAATCGGTAGATAATAATTATTTGTACATAAAATCCATCCGCCGCTCTTTGCTCGTAAAGACGTCGATCACAACTTTATAAAACTCGTCTTTACGGCCTTCAGTTGCTGCACTAGTCCATCTAAGGCTGGCGTAGACCTCCCTCTTGCTATTAACTCAGATTTTGAATTAAAATCGAGCTTGGAAAAATGTCTTAACTCTGTGATCACGGCCGGTGCTGTCATTTTGACTTTGAATTTGGCGGGGATTAGGCATAGGCTAGCTGTGGTGTAATGACGTTAGCTAGTAATATCTCGATTTTAATTGGTCCATGTCTGATATGTAACGTAGATGGGTACGGGAATAGCATATTTACGTCCAAAGGCACAGCAGAGTTGTGCTTTTTGCCATACATGTTAAAGAATACAGGATCGAAGTGCGCATGCGCAACATGGGTTTTTTCGCTTGTCGTCTGCAATGAATGGACCGTAAAAGCACTGATTATTCTACCATTTGTTTTTTATTTGATTATGCGTAACTGCTACATTTGTCATCGTAACGTCTAAACAATTGGAATAACACCCATATTGCATATATAAATCACAAGAATAAACAGTAAAAATACAAATACAAGTTTATTATTTAATAAACATTTTTATTTTTGGCAGGGTAGGCAGTGCCTAGTTTGCCTACCCAGACCGCACGTCACTGCTATTATCGTAGATGATATGCATCAGACACATGCAACTGCAGATTTTCTGTATGTTAGCAGAATCCGGTGCAGTTCTGTTGACTCTAAAGGTGATTGACAAGACGCTAGATGGTCTGGGCCACGTTTACCAGTTTAATCACGCTCCGCAGGGGCCCTCAGAAGAGATTATTATAGGCCCTCTGATTCCTATGTACACTGTACTCTGATTCCTCTGATACTCTCATTTTTCTGTACCCTGACAGGACGGCGGCAAGTAACATCCATTCCGACGCCGGTGTTTCCTGATGACAATCACACCCACCAGAGCCAGAGCCAGCAGAGCTCCACACACAGACAGTCCAATAATCCAAGGCTCTACAGCTGAAGAAGGAAGGAGGGAAGAGAACACAGTATTTTAAATGTTTTAATATTGTTTAAAGACTGTTTAAAGATTAAAGATTAAAATCTCTCAATAATTCCTCTTCTACTTACAATCTTGTTCAGTATCATCCTCGCTTTCCACTGGTGAGTCTGTACTAGATTCTGGAAAGGAAATTGAAAGGTTAGTCGCACCCTTTAGTATCAATTCACTGTTCAAATCCTGATTAAAAATAAGCTCAAATATTTCTACTTGATTTCACTGATCTTCTCTCACCTGTGACTGTGACTGTGATCAAGGCTTCATTATTAGAGTCCAGAGCTCTGTATGTTCCAGTGTCAGTGACTGTAAAGTCATGAATGATCAGAGTCTGGTCACTGACGGTCAGTCGATCACTGCTGACCCCGTGACCTCTGACCCCGTGACCTCTCCTCCACACCTCTGTCCAGCCGGAGCGAGAGTTTCTCTCCACTTTATCAGCCTTGATCAACACAACATCCAACTTCAGATCCTCTCCTTTCTTCACTGAGATCTCATCTGAGGACACACACACATTCAGCATTATAATAATGGAGTCAATCAATCAAGGCCATAATAATATATTTAGGATAACCTAAAAAATTATTACATAGTAACCAAATGAAATAATTAAAATCAGTCACTGAAAAGTCTATATTGGAATCAGTCTGAATATCGGATAATTGTTACATTTAATGTTTTTGCTGATCACAGGCCCTGCATGCAATAGTAATATTATTACATTGTTTACATTACATATTACATTACATTGTATTACATCAGTTTTGACTTTACCATGAATATGAAGTTGGTATTCATTGATTTGTCGATCCACTTCTGCCTGATCATTTTTTGTAATAGACATTCAAAATGTATTTCCCAGCATCACTCAGTCTCAGATCCTTGATGATGACATCACATGATCCTTTTTTAAATACTCGGTCATTTTCACTCTTACATTCTTCATTCTTACAAACAAGGATGTTTTTGACAAACTGCTGAAAACAACAACAGTAATGTCTATGGCCTCAAATTCACATTGTAGGGTGATGTTTTCTCCTTTTTTTCCCCGTCACAGATATAAGATTGTTTCCTTCAGCTGTGGATTCTGCAAACACAGACAGAATAAAATTAATTCAATACAAAGGATCAACACTGAAAAATACATGTATTGTTTCTCTCTATTCTCCGTAATCAATGTCATCATTAAATATTCTTATTTTAGTAAAATATATTTAAATATATATATATATATATATATGTATATATAATTGTGGGTAATAATAAGGAGCCAACAATTTTAGCTGTGCCACATTTTAACACTTCAAATGTGGATGACTATATTATAAAGCACTATCAGATGTGTCAGTGCAGTTGTAGTGACTTTCTGAACAATGTTTATTAATAAATGAACTGCATAGGAAAGTATTCTTGGTCTGCGATGATGCTTGGAAATTTCCATAATTAATCCACAAATGTCAAGCAAAGTCACTCGGTGCAAAAGAGACAATCAACTAGATCAACCTGGAATTGCAAATTTTTTTTTTTTACAATAGGCTATATGAACAAAAATCATACTGACCGCTATAATTGATGAAGCAAAACATCAGCTGCAGCAGATTCAACCATCTGAACCTGATGAGAAAACAGAAGAGCTGGTTTAGGTCACAGATACAGACACACAGGATTTGAAGGAGCCATTCAGAACTTCTACTAGCCAAAATGAACCAGATTCGTTTCGTTTCGTTTATTTTATTTATTAAGCATTTTTACACATCTGACCATTGAACAAAGTGCTTTACAATATCTAAAACACATAAAGACAACCATAAAAACACAACACTAAAACCACACTTAAAATAACAGCGAAATAAACCCCTCAGTTTTAATACACAAACAACTATTGTACCCCATTAAATGCTAATGCAAGGAGGTATTCCTTAAGCTTGTGTTTAAAAACACTTAATGTGGAGGCTGATCTGAGAGAAAAAGGTAAATCATTCCAAAGTGTTGGAACTAACTCTACAAAAGCTCGATCTCCACTTCTTCATTTAGTATAGGAGTCATTAAAACCAGCTGGTCAGCTGATCTTAAAGACCGTTTTGGTTCATATTTCTCAATCAAATTCACCAAATACAATAGAGCCATACTATGCAATGATTTATAAACAAAAACCAAAAATTTTAACTTTATTCTGTAATCGATCAGGAGTAGGGTTGGGTACCGAAACGCGGTTCCAATAGGGAACCGGTTCCGACGTAAATGGTAGTAACGAGACCGAATAAGAACGAAAATTTCGGTGCCCAATTTCGGTGCCTAACTTTTTTTTACCGCCCCATATAAAACATCTCGCGGCACGAATGTTCCAATGCAAATAAATAAAACATCTCCAGTTAACCAGCAGAGCATTCATGTTGTTCGTTTGTTAAATAAGAGACGATCTAGCGCTGAAATGTGTTTTTTAAATCAAGTGATCAAAGTGCTCGTTGCTGCTGCGATCAGTGGCGCGGATACAGTGTTTTCTCTTGTGGCTCGCGCAAACCACACTGTCTTCACTCAGACGCGTGCTTCAATCCGTTGCGGAGACTCTCTATTCGTTCTGGTGAAATCACAAAATATAATGCACACAAACGTGTCCCTGCTTGATATACAACCACTGATGAGCATAATCGGTTTTGATGAGAAAAAAAGAATGTACGAATTTGAACCCAGAACCTCTGACACGCTTGACGAAAGTTCAAGTTCAGCAGTGTGTTTATCGTGCAATTTATACGCGAAAATTAGTTTTTACGTGCTTATGATACGCAGTTTTCGCGTGCATTTGATACGCACTTCATTGCGTGTAATACACACGCATGCAACACCACTAATTCCACCCAAACGTATAATACATTACACATGCGTATCCTATGCACGTAAAAACTCATTTTCGCGTATAAATTTCACGATAAACACAATGCGTGCTATAGAGACGCAGCGACATCAAAGATGATGATAACAGCAGTCGTTCCTCTTCGGGTAAGTCTAGTAGGCCTATTTTAATGCCAACTGCAAATCTTGCATATCAAGTCGGCTAGCAAACACCGTTGCCATTCAACAGCGAGTGTGACAACGTGTGCAAAAAGGTTTAACAAAGTTCCAACACTTCTTTATACGAGGCTATACTCTGTGTGTTCAATTTTTCTGCACAGTGTCAGATATTTCTCTGCTTAAAGTAAAAGTCATAATATGTGAAGACAAAATGTTGATCTTAACTTGAGTGTTTTACATCAGTAGCCTATTAAACGGCACAATTTTTCAATTAATCAGAAATCAGAAAATATTAAAATATAGCTGGTGTGCGGTGAGCGCACTGTCTACAACTATAGCTGGTGTGTGTTGAGCGCACTGTCTACAACTATAGCTGGTGTGTGTTGAGCGCACTGTCTACAACTGTAGCTGGTGTGTGGTGAACGCACTGGCTACAACTATAGCTGGTGTGTGGGGAGCGCACTGGCTCCAACTATAGCTGGTGTGTGTTGAGCGCACTGGCTCCAACTATAGCTGGTGTGTGGTGAGCGCACTGGCTACAACTATAGCTGGTGTGTGTTGAGCGCACTGGCTCCAACTATAGCTGGTGTGTGTTGAGCGCACTGGCTCCAACTATAGCTGGTGTGTGGTGAACGCACTGGCTACAACTATAGCTGGTGTGTGTTGAGCGCACTGGCTCCAACTATAGCTGGTGTGTGTTGAGCGCACTGGCTCCAACTATAGCTGGTGTGTGGTGAGCGCACTGTCTCCAACTATAGCTGGTGTGTGGTGAGCGCACTGTCTACAACTATAGCTGGTGTGTGGTGAGCGCACTGTCTCCACCTATAGCTGGTGTGTGGTGAGCGCACTGTCTCCAACTATAGCTGGTGTGTGGTGAGCGCACTGTCTCCAACTATAGCTGGTGTGTGGTGAGCGCACTGTCTCCAACTATAGCTGGTGTGTGGTGAGCGCACTGGCTACAACTATAGCTGGTGTGTGTTGAGCGCACTGTCTCCACCTATAGCTGGTGTGTGGTGAGCGCACTGTCTACAACTATAGCTGGTGTGTGGTGAGCGCACTGTCTCCACCTATAGCTGGTGTGTGGTGAGCGCACTGTCTACAACTATAGCTGGTGTGTGGTGAGCGCACTGTCTCCACCTATAGCTGGTGTGTGGTGAGCGCACTGTCTCCACCTATAGCTGGTGTGTGGTGAGCGCACTGTCTCCAACTATAGCTGGTGTGTGGTGAGCGCACTGGCTACAACTATAGCTGGTGTGTGTTGAGCGCACTGGCTCCAACTATAGCTGGTGTGTGGTGAGCGCACTGTCTCCACCTATAGCTGGTGTGTGGTGAGCGCACTGTCTACAACTATAGCTGGTGTGTGGTGAGCGCACTGTCTCCACCTATAGCTGGTGTGTGGTGAGCGCACTGGCTACAACTATAGCTGGTGTGTGGTGAGTGCACTGTCTACAACTATAGCTGGTGTGTGTTGAGCGCACTGGCTCCAACTACAGCTGATATGTGGGGAGCGCACTGTCTACAACTATAGCTGGTGTGTGTTGAGCGCACTGTCTCCACCTATAGCTGGTGTGTGGTGAGCGCACTGGCTACAACTATAGCTGGTGTGTGGTGAGCGCACTGGCTACAACTATAGCTGGTGTGTGTTGAGCGCACTGGCTCCAACTATAGCTGGTGTGTGGTGAGCGCACTGTCTCCACCTATAGCTGGTGTGTGGTGAGCGCACTGTCTACAACTATAGCTGGTGTGTGGTGAGCGCACTGTCTCCACCTATAGCTGGTGTGTGGTGAGCGCACTGGCTACAACTATAGCTGGTGTGTGGTGAGCGCACTGTCTACAACTATAGCCGGTGTGTGTTGAGCGCACTGTCTCCACCTATAGCTGGTGTGTGGTGAGCGCACTGGCTACAACTATATCTGGTGTATGGTGAGTGCACTGTCTACAACTATAGCTGGTGTGTGTTGAGCGCACTGTCTCCACCTATAGCTGGTGTGTGGTGAGCGCACTGGCTCCAACTATAGCTGGTGTGTGGGGAGCCACTGGCTCCAACTATAGCTGGTGTGTGTTGAGCGCACTGTCTCCACCTATAGCTGGTGTGTGGTGAGCGCACTGTCTCCAACTATAGCTGGTGTGTGGGGAGCCACTGTCTACAACTATAGCTGGTGTGTGGTGAGCGCACTGTCTACAACTATAGCTGGTGTGTGTTGAGCGCACTGTCTCCACCTATAGCTGGTGTGTGGTGACAGCACTGGCTACAACTATAGCTGGTGTGTGGTGAGTGCACTGTCTACAACTATAGCTGGTGTGTGTTGAGCGCACTGGCTCCAACTACAGCTGATATGTGGGGAGCGCACTGTCTACAACTATAGCTGGTGTGTGGTGAGCGCACTGTCTACAACTATAGCTGGTGTGTGGTGAGTGCACTGTCTACAACTATAGCTGGTGTGTGTTGAGCGCACTGTCTCCAACTATAGCTGGTGTGTGGTGAGCGCACTGGCTACAACTATAGCTGGTGTGTGGTGAGTGCACTGTCTACAACTATAGCTGGTGTGTGTTGAGCGCACAGTCTCCACCTATAGCTGGTGTGTGCTGAGCGCACTGTCTCCACCTATAGCTGGTGTGTGGTGAGCGCACTGGCTCCAACTATAGCTGTTGTGTGGGGAGCGCACAGTCTCCACCTATAGCTGGTGTGTGGTGAGCGCACTGGCTCCAACTACAGCTGGTGTGTGGGGAGCGCACTGTCTCCACCTATAGCTGGTGTGTGTTGAGCCCCTGGCTCCAACTATAGATGTTGTGTGGTGAGCGCACTGTCTCCACCTATAGCTGGTGTGTGTTGAGCCACTGGCTCCAACTATAGCTGGTGTGTGGTGAGCGCACTGTCTCCACCTATAGCTGGTGTGTGGTGAGCGCACTGGCTCCAACTATAGCTGTTGTGTGGGGAGCGCACAGTCTCCACCTATAGCTGGTGTGTGTTAAGCGCACTGGCTCCAACTATAGCTGATATGTGGGGAGCGCACTGTCTACAACTATAGCTGGTGTGTGTTGAGCCACTGGCTCCATTTATAGCTGGTGTGTGGTGAGCCACTGGCTCCAACTATAGCTGGTGTGTGGGGAGCGCACTGTCTCCACCTATAGCTGGTGTGTGGTGAGCCACTGGCTCCATTTATAGCTGGTGTGTGGTGAGCCACTGGCTCCAACTATAGCTGGTGTGTGGTGAGCGCACTGTCTACACTATAGCTGGTGTGTGGTGAGCCACTGGCTCCAACTATAGCTGGTGTGTGGTGAGCGCACTGTCTCCAACTATAGCTGGTGTGTGGTGAGCGCACTGTCTACAACTATAGCTGGTGTGTGTTGAGCGCACTGTCTCCACCTATAGCTGGTGTGTGTTGAGCGCACTGTCTCCACCTATAGCTGGTGTGTGGTGAGCGCACTGGCTACAACTATAGCTGGTGTGTTGTGAGCGCACTGTCTACAACTATAGCTGTTGTGTGGGGAGCGCACTGTCTCCACCTATAGCTGGTGTGTGTTGAGCGCACTGGCTCCAACTATAGCTGATATGTGGGGAGCGCACTGTCTACAACTATAGCTGGTGTGTGGTGAGTGCACTGTCTACAACTATAGCTGGTGTGTGTTGAGCGCACTGTCTCCAACTATAGCTGGTGTGTGGTGAGCGCACTGGCTACAACTATAGCTGGTGTGTGGTGAGTGCACTGTCTACAACTATAGCTGGTGTGTGTTGAGCGCACAGTCTCCACCTATAGCTGGTGTGTGCTGAGCGCACTGTCTCCACCTATAGCTGGTGTGTGGTGAGCGCACTGGCTCCAACTATAGCTGTTGTGTGGGGAGCGCACAGTCTCCACCTATAGCTGGTGTGTGGTGAGCGCACTGGCTCCAACTACAGCTGGTGTGTGTTGAGCCCCTGGCTCCAACTATAGATGTTGTGTGGTGAGCGCACTGTCTCCACCTATAGCTGGTGTGTGTTGAGCCACTGGCTCCAACTATAGCTGGTGTGTGGTGAGCGCACTGTCTACAACTATAGCTGGTGTGTGGTGAGCGCACTGTCTCCACCTATAGCTGGTGTGTGTTGAGCCACTGGCTCCAACTATAGCTGGTGTGTGTTGAGCGCACTGTCTCCACCTATAGCTGGTGTGTGGTGAGCGCACTGTCTACAACTATAGCTGGTGTGTGGTGAGCGCACTGGCTCCACCTATAGCTGGTGTGTGTTGAGCGCCCTGTCTCCAACTATAGCTGGTGTGTGTTGAGCGCACTGGCTTCACCTATAGCTGGTGTGTGTTTAGCGCACTGCCTACAACTATAGCTGGTGTGTGGTGAGCGCACTGTCTACAACTATAGCTGGTGTGTGGTGAGCGCAAAGTCTACAACTATAGCTGGTGTGTGGTGAGCGCACTCTCTACAACTATAGCTGGTGTGTGGTGAGCGCACTGTCTCCACCTATAGCTGGTGTGTGGTGAGCGCACTGGCTACAACTATAGCTGGTGTGTGGTGAGTGCACAGTCTACAACTATAGCTGGTGTGTGTTGAGAGCACTGGCTCCAACTACAGCTGATATGTGGTGAGTGCACTGTCTACAACTATAGCTGGTGTGTGTTGAGCGCACTGGCTCCAACTATAGCTGGTGTGTGGTGAGCGCACTGTCTCCACCTATAGCTGGTGTGTGGTGAGCGCACTGTCTACAACTATAGCTGGTGTGTGTGAGCCACTGGCTCCAACTATAGCTGGTGTGTGGTGAGCCACTGGCTCCAACTATAGCTGGTGTGTGGTGAGCGCACTGTCTACAACTAGAGCTGGTGTGTGGTGAGCGCACTGTCTCCACCTATAGCTGGTGTGTGGTGAGCGCACTGCCTCCAACTATAGCTGGTGTGTGGTGAGCGCACTGTCTCCAAATATAGCTGGTGTGGGGTGAGCGCACTGTCTACAACTATAGCTGGTGTGTGGTGAGCGCACAGTCTACAACTATAGCTGGTGTGTGTTGAGCGCACTGTCTCCACCTATAGCTGGTGTGTGGTGAGCGCACTGTCTCCAACTATAGCTGGTGTGTGGTGAGCGCACTGGCTACAACTATAGCTGGTGTGTGTTGAGCGCACTGGCTCCAACTATAGCTGGTGTGTGGTGAGCGCACTGGTTCCAACTATAGCTGTTGTGTGGTGAGCGCACTGTCTCCACCTATAGCTGGTGTGTGGTGAGCGCACTGTCTACAACTATAGCTGGTGTGTGTTGAGCACACTGGCTCCAACTATAGCTGGTGTGTGGTGAGCGCACTGGCTACAACTATAGCTGGTGTGTGTTGAGCGCACTGGCCACAACTATAGCTGGTGTGTGTTGAGCGCACTGGCTACAACTATAGCTGGTGTGTGTTGAGCGCACTGGCTACAACTATAGCTGGTGTGTGTTGAGCGCACTGGCTCCAACTATAGCTGGTGTGTGGTGAGCGCTCTGGCGCCACCTATAGCTGGTGTGTGGTGAGCGCACTGGTTCCAACTATAGCTGTTGTGTGGTGAGCGCACTGTCTCCACCTATAGCTGGTGTGTGGTGAGCGCACTGGCTCCAACTATAGCTGATATGTGGGGAGCACACTGTCTACAACTATAGCTGGTGTGTGTTGAGCGCACTGTGTCCAACTATAGTTGGTGTGTGGTGAGCCACTGGCTCCAACTATAGCTGGTGTGTGGTGAGCCACTGGCTCCAACTATAGCTGGTGTGTGGTGAGCGCACTGTCTACAACTATAGCTGGTGTGTGGGGAGCGCACTGTCTCCACCTATAGCTTGTGTGTGTTGAGCGCACTGGCTCCAACTATAGCTGGTGTGTGTTGAGCGCACTGGCTCCAACTATAGCTGGTGTGTGGGGAGCGCACTGTCTCCATCTATTGCTGGTGTGTGGTGATCCACTGGCTCCAACTATAGCTGGTGTGTGGTGAGCGCACTGGCTCCAACTATGGCTGTTGTGTGGGGAGCGCACTGTCTCCACCTATAGCTGGTGTGTGGTGAGCGCACTGTCTACAACTATAGCTGGTGTGTGTTGAGCACACTGGCTCCAACTATAGCTGGTGTGTGGTGAGCGCACTGGCTACAACTATAGCTGGTGTGTGTTGAGCGCACTGGCTACAACTATAGCTGGTGTGTGTTGAGCGCACTGGCTACAACTATAGCTGGTGTGTGTTGAGCGCACTGGCTACAACTATAGCTGGTGTGTGTTGAGCGCACTGGCTCCAACTATAGCTGGTGTGTGGTGAGCGCTCTGGCGCCACCTATAGCTGGTGTGTGGTGAGCGCACTGGTTCCAACTATAGCTGTTGTGTGGTGAGCGCACTGTCTCCACCTATAGCTGGTGTGTGGTGAGCGCACTGCCTCCAACTATAGCTGATATGTGGGGAGCACACTGTCTACAACTATAGCTGGTGTGTGTTGAGCGCACTGTGTCCAACTATAGTTGGTGTGTGGGGAGCGCACTGTCTCCACCTATAGCTGGTGTGTGGTGAGCCACTGGCTCCAACTATAGCTGGTGTGTGGTGAGCCACTGGCTCCAACTATAGCTGGTGTGTGGTGAGCGCACTGTCTACAACTATAGCTGTTGTGTGGTGAGCGCACTGTCTCCACCTATAGCTGGTGTGTGGTGAGCGCACTGTCTACAACTATAGCTGGTGTGTGGTGAGCGCACTGTCTACAACTATAGCTGGTGTGTGTTGAGCACACTGGCTCCAACTATAGCTGGTGTGTGGTGAGCGCACTGGCTACAACTATAGCTGGTGTGTGTTGAGCGCACTGGCTACAACTATAGCTGGTGTGTGGGGAGCGCACTGTCTCCATCTATTGCTGGTGTGTGGTGAGCGCACTGTCTCCACCTATAGCTTGTGTGTGTTGAGCGCACTGGCTCCAACTATAGCTGGTGTGTGTTGAGCGCACTGGCTCCAACTATAGCTGGTGTGTGGGGAGCGCACTGTCTCCATCTATTGCTGGTGTGTGGTGAGCGCACTGTCTCCACCTATAGCTTGTGTGTAGTGAGCGCACTGGTTCCAACTATAGCTGGTGTGTGGTGAGCGCACTGTCTCCAACTATAGCTGGTGTGTGGGGAGCGCACTGGCTCCAACTATAGCTGGTGTGTGGTGACCGCACTGTCTCCACCTATAGCTGGTGTGTGGGGAGCGCACTGGCTCCAACTATAGCTGGTGTGTGGTGACCGCACTGTCTCCACCTATAGCTTGTGTGTAGTGAGCGCACTGGTTCCAACTATAGCTGGTGTGTGGTGAGCGCACTGTCTCCAACTATAGCTGGTGTGTGGGGAGCGCACTGGCTCCAACTATAGCTGGTGTGTGGTGACCGCACTGTCTCCACCTATAGCTGGTGTGTGGTGAGCGCACTGGTTCCAACTATAGCTGGTGTGTGGTGAGCGCACTGTCTACAACTATAGCTGGTATGTGGTGAGCGCACTGTCTCCAACTATAGCTGGTGTGTGGTGAGCGCACTGTCTACAACTTTAGCTGGTGTGTGGGGAGCGCACTGTCTCCAACTATAGCTGGTGTGTGGGGAGCGCACTGTCTCCAACTATAGCTGGTGTGTGGGGAGCGCACTGTCTCCAACTATAGCTGGTGTGTGTTGAGCGCACTGTCTACAACTATAGCTGGTGTGTGGTGAGCGCACTGTCTCCAACTATAGCTGGTGTGTGGTGACCGCACTGTCTCCACCTATAGCTTGTGTGTAGTGAGCGCACTGTCTACAACTATAGCTGTTGTGTGGGGAGCGCACTGTCTCCACCTATAGCTGGTGTGTGGTGAGCGCACTGGCTCCAACTATAGCTGGTGTGTGGTGAGCGCACTGTCTACAACTATAGCTGGTATGTGGTGAGCGCACTGTCTCCAACTATAACTAGTGTGTGGTGAGCGCACTGTCTCCACCTATAGCTGGTGTGTGGTGAGCACACTGGCTCCAACTATAGCTGGTGTGTGGTGAGCGCACTGTCTCCACCTATAGCTGGTGTGTTGTGAGCGCACTGTCTCCAACTATAGCTGGTGTGTGGTGAGCGCACTGGCTACAACTATAGCTGGTGTGTGGTGAGCCGCTGGCTCCAACTATAGCTGGTGTGTGTTGAGCGCACTGGCTCCAACTATAGCTGGTGTGTGTTGAGCGCACTGTCTCCAACTATAGCTGGTGTGTGGTGAGCCGCTGGCTCCAACTATAGCTGGTGTGTGTTGAGCGCACTGGCTCCAACTATAGCTGGTGTGTGTTGAGCGCACTGGCTCCAACTATAGCTGGTGTGTGGTAAACCACTGGCTCCAACTATAGCTGGTGTGTGGTGAGCGCACTGTCTACAACTATAGCTGGTGTGTGTTGAGCGCACTGTCTCCAACTATAGCTGGTGTGTGGCGAGCGCACTGTCTCCACCTATAGCTGGTGTGTGGTGAGCGCACTGTCTACAACTATAGCTGGTGTGTGGTGAGCGCACTGGTTCCAACTATAGCTGATGTGTGGGGAGCGCACTGTCTCCACATATAGCTGGTGTGTGGTGAGCGCACTGTCTACAACTATAGCTGGTGTGTGTTGAGCGCACTGTCTCCAACTATAGCTGGTGTGTGTTGAGCGCACTGTCTCCAACTATAGCTGGTGTGTGTTGAGCGCACTGTCTCCAACTATAGCTGGTGTGTGTTGAGCGCACTGTCTCCAACTATAGCTGGTGTGTGGTGAGCGCACTGGCTCCACCTATAGCTGGTGTGTGGTGAGCGCACTGGCTCCAACTATAGCTGGTGTGTGGGGAGCCACTGGCTCCAACTATAGCTGGTGTGTGTTGAGCCACTGGCTCCAACTATAGCTGGTGTGTGTTGAGCGCACTGTCTCCACCTATAGCTGGTGTGTGGTGAGCGCACTGTCTCCAACTATAGCTGGTGTGTGGTGAGCGCACTGTCTCCAACTATAGCTGGTGTGTGGTGAGCGCACTGTCTACAACTATAGCTGGTGTGTGGTGAGCGCACTGTCTACAACTATAGCTGGTGTGTGTTGAGCGCACTGTCTCCACCTATAGCTGGTGTGTGGTGACAGCACTGGCTACAACTATAGCTGGTGTGTGGTGAGTGCACTGTCTACAACTATAGCTCGTGTGTGTTGAGCGCACTGGCTCCAACTACAGCTGATATGTGGGGAGCGCACTGTCTACAACTATAGCTGGTGTGTTGTGAGTGCACTGTCTACAACTATAGCTGGTTTGTGTTGAGCGCACTGTCTCCAACTATAGCTGGTGTGTGGTGAGCGCACTGGCTACAACTATAGCTGGTGTGTGGTGAGTGCACTGTCTACAACTATAGCTGGTGTGTGTTGAGCGCACAGTCTCCACCTATAGCTGGTGTGTGCTGAGCGCACTGTCTCCACCTATAGCTGGTGTGTGGTGAGCGCACTGGCTCCAACTATAGCTGTTGTGTGGGGAGCGCACAGTCTCCACCTATAGCTGGTGTGTGGTGAGCGCACTGGCTCCAACTACAGCTGGTGTGTGGGGAGCGCACTGTCTCCACCTATAGCTGGTGTGTGTTGAGCCCCTGGCTCCAACTATAGCTGTTGTGTGGTGAGCGCACTGTCTCCACCTATAGCTGGTGTGTGTTGAGCCACTGGCTCCAACTATAGCTGGTGTGTGGTGAGCGCACTGTCTCCACCTATAGCTGGTGTGTGGTGAGCGCACTGGCTCCAACTATAGCTGTTGTGTGGGGAGCGCACAGTCTCCACCTATAGCTGATGTGTGTTGAGCGCACTGGCTCCAACTATAGCTGATATGTGGGGAGCGCACTGTCTACAACTATAGCTGGTGTGTGTTGAGCCACTGGCTCCATTTATAGCTGGTGTGTGGTGAGCCACTGGCTCCAACTATAGCTGGTGTGTGGGGAGCGCACTGTCTCCACCTATAGCTGGTGTGTGGTGAGCCACTGGCTCCATTTATAGCTGGTGTGTGGTGAGCCACTGGCTCCAACTATAGCTGGTGTGTGTTGAGCGCACTGTCTACACTATAGCTGGTGTGTGGTGAGCCACTGGCTCCAACTATAGCTGGTGTGTGGTGAGCGCACTGTCTACAACTATAGCTGGTGTGTGTTGAGCGCACTGTCTCCACCTATAGCTGGTGTGTGTTGAGCGCACTGTCTCCACCTATAGCTGGTGTGTGGTGAGCGCACTGGCTACAACTATAGCTGGTGTGTTGTGAGCGCACTGTCTACAACTATAGCTGGTGTGTGTTGAGCGCACTGTCTCCAACTATAGCTGGTGTTTGTTGAGCGCACTGTCTCCAACTATAGCTGGTGTGTGTTGAGCGCACTGTCTCCAACTATAGCTGGTGTGTGGTAAGCGCACTGTCTCCACCTATAGCTGGTGTGTGGTGAGCGCACTGTCTCCACCTATAGCTGGTGTGTGGTGAGCGCACTGTCTCCACCTATAGCTGGTGTGTGTGGTGAGTGCACTGGCTAAAACTATAGCTGGTGTGTGGTGAGCGCACTGTCTACAACTATAGCTGGTGTGTGGTGAGCGCACTGGCTACAACTACAGCTGGTGTGTGGGGAGCGCACTGGCTACAACTATAGCTGGTGTGTGTTGAGCGCACTGGCTCCAACTATAGCTGGTGTGTGGTGAGCGCACTGTCTCCACCTATAGCTGGTGTGTGGTGAGCGCACTGGCTACAACTATAGCTGGTGTGTGGTGAGCGCACTGTCTCCACCTATAGCTGGTGTGTGGTGAGCGCACTGGCTACAACTATAGCTGGTGTGTGTTGAGCGCACTGTCTACAACTATAGCTGTTGTGTGGGGAGCGCACTGGCTCCAACTATAGCTGGTGTGTGTTGAGCGCACTGGCTCCAACTATAGCTGGTGTGTGTTGAGCGCACTGGCTCCAACTATAGCTGGTGTGTGGGGAGCGCCCTGTCTCCACCTATAGCTGGTGTGTGGTGAGCCACTGGCTCCAACTATAGCTGGTGTGTGGTGAGCCACTGGCTCCAACTATAGCTGGTGTGTGGTGAGCCACTGGCTCCAACTATAGCTGGTGTGTGGTGACCGCACTGTCTCCACCTATAGCTTGTGTGTAGTGAGCGCACTGTCTACAACTATAGCTGTTGTGTGGGGAGCGCACTGTCTCCACCTATAGCTGGTGTGTGGTGAGCGCACTGGCTCCAACTATAGCTGGTGTGTGGTGAGCGCACTGTCTACAACTATAGCTGGTATGTGGTGAGCGCACTGTCTCCAACTATAACTGGTGTGTGGTGAGCGCACTGTCTCCACCTATAGCTGGTGTGTGGTGAGCGCACTGGTTCCAACTATAGCTGGTGTATGGTGAGCGCACTGTCTACAACTATAGCTGGTGTGTGGGGAGCGCACTGTCTCCAACTATAGCTGGTGTGTGGTGAGCCACTGGCTCCAACTATAGCTGGTGTGTGGTGAGCGCACTGGCTTCAACTATAGCTGGTGTGTGTTGAGCGCACTGGCTCCAACCATACCTGTCAACATTTGGTTTTCAAAATCCGGGAGATCTCTCCTGCCGGGGGGGGGGGGGGGATGTACAACTTGTAACGACTGGAAATAAGGTGTGTCCCCTTTAAGAGCTGTGCGCTCCCTGTTGAACTGTCGGCAGTATTGTATTGCATGTGCCTGTATGTGCTTGTATGGGCCTCGAACACCTCTTTTACTGTCTATGCGAACACCCCATGTATGCGGGTAATTTTTGTTTTATGCTAATTTTTATCTTATTTTGTCTATTAAGTAACGATGTGGACGGTAGAACGTGTGACAGACAGTTAGGCTACACGAGTTCGATTTGGGAATAAAGTGCGAGTTGTGAGATGCCAATCGCCTCCGTGTGTCTGTCTGGCCTCTGCATGCAATAACTTCAGTTGTGAGCTATCCCTAATCTTCCTGAAGCAACGCGTTACAAACTGTACTTCAGTTTCATTACGGGGACACCACCTTCACCTGCCATCATGTCTATCGGCTCGCTTTCGGGTTAAACTTTCCGCGACTGCGCAACTGTGTTATAGGTTGCCAGGTTGAGGTGACAAACGGGTTGAAATTGTAAATGGTCTGTGGATTGTGTGAATATAATGCATTTAATACAATCTGGCAACTGGTCAACATTAGACAAACATATTGGTCCGATTATTCATAAAGGAGTTTGGCCCATGCAAATTACGGGAGTTTCCCGGGAGAAATAACAAACCGGGAGGGGTCCGGGAGATAGGGCTAAAAAACGGGAGAAACCCGGGAAAAACGGGAGTGTTGACAGGTATGGCTCCAACTATAGCTGGTGCGTGGGGAGCGCACTGTCTCCACCTATAGCTGGTGTGTGGTGAGCCACTGGCTCCAACTATAGATGGTGTGTGGTGAGCGCACTGGCTCCAACTATAGCTGATATGTGGGGAGCGCACTGTCTCCAACTATAGCTGTTGTGTGGGGAGCGCACTGTCTCCACCTATAGCTGGTGTGTGGTGAGCGCACTGGCTCCAACTATAGCTGATATGTGGGGAGCGCACTGTCTACAACTATAGCTGGTGTGTGTTGAGCGCACTGGCTCCAACTATAGCTGGGGTGTGGTGAGCGCACTGTCTACAACTATAGATGGTATGTGGTGAGCGCACTGTCTCCAACTATAGCTGGTGTGGTGAGCGCACTGTCTACAACTTTAGCTGGTGTGTGGTGAGCGCACTGGCTACAACTATAGCTGGTGTGTGTTGAGCGCACCGGCTCCAACTATAGCTGGTGTGTGTTGAGCGCACTGGCTACAACTATAGCTGGTGTGTGTTGAGCGCACTGGCTACAACTATAGCTGATATGTGTGGAGCACACTGTCTACAACTATAGCTGGTGTGTGGTGAGGGCACTGGTTCCAACTATAGCTGTTGTGTGGTGAGCGCACTGTCTCCAACCTATAGCTGGTGTGTGGTGAGCGCACTGGCTCCAACTATAGCTGATATGTGGGGAGCGCACTGTCTACAACTATAGCTGGTGTGTGTTCAGCGCACTGTTTCCAACTATAGCTGGTGTGTGGGGAGCGCACTGTCTCCACCTATAGCTGGTGTGTGGTAAACCACTGGCTCCAACTATAGCTGGTGTGTGGTGAGCCACTGGCTCCAACTATAGCTGGTGTGTGGTGAGCGCACTGTCTACAACTATAGCTGTTGTGTGGTGAGCGCACTGTCTACAACTATAGCTGTTGTGTGGTGAGCGCACTGGCTCCAACTATAGCTGGTGTGTGTTGAGCGCACTGGCTCCAACTATAGCTGGTGTGTGTTGAGCGCACTGGCTCCAACTATAGCTGGTGTGTGGGGAGCGCCCTGTCTCCACCTATAGCTGGTGTGTGGTGAGCCACTGGCTCCAACTATAGCTGGTGTGTGGTGAGCGCACTGTCTACAACTTTAGCTGGTGTGTGGGGAGCGCACTGTCTCCAACTATAGCTGGTGTGTGGTGAGCCACTGGCTCCAACTATAGCTGGTGTGTGGTGAGCGCACTGGCTCCAACTATAGATGGTGTGTGGTGAGCGCACTGGCTCCAACTATAGCTGATATGTGGGGAACGCACTGTCTACAACTATAGCTGGTGTGTGTTGAGCGCACTTTCTCCAACTATAGCTGTTGTGTGGGGAGCGCACTGTCTCCACCTATAGCTGGTGTGTGGTGAGCGCACTGGCTCCAACTATAGCTGATATGTGGGGAGCGCACTGTCTACAACTATAGCTGGTGTGTGTTGAGCGCACTGGCTCCAACTATAGCTGGTGTGTGGTGAGCGCACTGTCTACAACTATAGCTGGTATGTGGTGAGCGCACTGTCTCCAACTATAGCTGGTGTGTGGTGAGCGCACTGTCTACAACTTTAGCTGGTGTGTGGTGAGCGCACTGGCTACAACTATAGCTGGTGTGTGTTGAGCGCACCGGCTCCAACTATAGCTGGTGTGTGTTGAGCGCACTGGCTACAACTATAGCTGGTGTGTGTTGAGGGCACTGGCTACAACTATAGCTGATATGTGTGGAGCGCACTGTCTACAACTATAGCTGGTGTGTGGTGAGGGCACTGGTTCCAACTATAGCTGTTGTGTGGTGAGCGCACTGTCTCCACCTATAGCTGGTGTGTGGTGAGCGCACTGTCTACAACTTTAGCTGGTGTGTGGGGAGCGCACTGTCTCCAACTATAGCTGGTGTGTGGTGAGCCACTGGCTCCAACTGTAGCTGGTGTGTGGTGAGCGCACTGGCTCCAACTATAGATGGTGTGTGGTGAGCGCACTGGCTCCAACTATAGCTGATATGTGGGGAACGCACTGTCTACAACTATAGCTGGTGTGTGTTGAGCGCACTTTCTCCAACTATAGCTGTTGTGTGGGGAGCGCACTGTCTCCACCTATAGCTGGTGTGTGGTGAGCGCACTGGCTCCAACTATAGCTGATATGTGGGGAGCGCACTGTCTACAACTATAGCTGGTGTGTGTTGAGCGCACTGGCTCCAACTATAGCTGGTGTGTGGTGAGCGCACTGTCTACAACTATAGCTGGTATGTGGTGAGCGCACTGTCTCCAACTATAGCTGGTGTGTGGTGAGCGCACTGTCTACAACTTTAGCTGGTGTGTGGTGAGCGCACTGGCTACAACTATAGCTGGTGTGTGTTGAGCGCACCGGCTCCAACTATAGCTGGTGTGTGTTGAGCGCACTGGCTACAACTATAGCTGGTGTGTGTTGAGGGCACTGGCTACAACTATAGCTGATATGTGTGGAGCGCACTGTCTACAACTGTAGCTGGTGTGTGGTGAGGGCACTGGTTCCAACTATAGCTGTTGTGTGGTGAGCGCACTGTCTCCACCTATAGCTGGTGTGTGGTGAGCGCACTGGCTCCAACTATAGCTGATATGTGGGGAGCGCACTGTCTACAACTATAGCTGGTGTGTGTTCAGCGCACTGTCTCCAACTATAGCTGGTGTGTGGGGAGCGCACTGTCTCCACCTATAGCTGGTGTGTGGTGAGCCACTGGCTCCAACTATAGCTGGTGTGTGGTGAGCCACTGGCTCCAACTATAGCTGGTGTGTGGTGAGCGCACTGTCTACAACTATAGCTGTTGTGTGGTGAGCGCACTGTCTACAACTATAGCTGTTGTGTGGGGAGCGCACTGGCTCCAACTATAGCTGGTGTGTGTTGAGCGCACTGGCTCCAACTATAGCTGGTGTGTGTTGAGCGCACTGGCTCCAACTATAGCTGGTGTGTGGGGAGCGCCCTGTCTCCACCTATAGCTGGTGTGTGGTGAGCCACTGGCTCCAACTATAGCTGGTGTGTGGTGAGCCACTGGCTCCAACTATAGCTGGTGTGTGGTGACCGCACTGTCTCCACCTATAGCTTGTGTGTAGTGAGCGCACTGTCTACAACTATAGCTGTTGTGTGGGGAGCGCACTGTCTCCACCTATAGCTGGTGTGTGGTGAGCGCACTGGCTCCAACTATAGCTGGTGTGTGGTGAGCGCACTGTCTACAACTATAGCTGGTATGTGGTGAGCGCACTGTCTCCAACTATAACTGGTGTGTGGTGAGCGCACTGTCTCCACCTATAGCTGGTGTGTGGTGAGCGCACTGGTTCCAACTATAGCTGGTGTGTGGTGAGCGCACTGTCTACAACTATAGCTGGTATGTGGTGAGCGCACTGTCTCCAACTATAGCTGGTGTGTGGTGAGCGCACTGTCTACAACTTTAGCTGGTGTGTGGGGAGCGCACTGTCTCCAACTATAGCTGGTGTGTGGTGAGCGCACTGTCTCCAACTTTAGCTGGTGTGTGGGGAGCGCACTGTCTCCAACTATAGCTGGTGTGTGGTGAGCGCACTGGCTCCAACTATAGCTGGTGTGAGTTGAGCGCACTGGCTCCAACTATAGCTGGTGCGTGGGGAGCGCACTGTCTCCACCTATAGCTGGTGTGTGGTGAGCCACTGGCTCCAACTATAGATGGTGTGTGGTGAGCCACTGGCTCCAACTATAGATGGTGTGTGGTGAGCGCACTGGCTCCAACTATAGCTGATATGTGGGGAGCGCACTGTCTACAACTATAGCTGGTGTGTGTTGAGCGCACTGTCTCCAACTATAGCTGTTGTGTGGGGAGCGCACTGTCTCCACCTATAGCTGGTGTGTGGTGAGCACACTGGCTCCAACTATAGCTGATATGTGGGGAGCGCACTCTCTACAACTATAGCTGGTGTGTGTTGAGCGCACTGGCTCCAACTATAGCTGGTGTGTGGTGAGCGCACTGTCTACAACTATAGCTGGTATGTGGTGAGCGCACTGTCTCCAACTATAGCTGGTGTGTGGTGAGCGCACTGTCTACAACTTTAGCTGGTGTGTGGGGAGCGCACTGTCTCCAACTATAGCTGGTGTGTGGTGAGCCACTGGCTCCAACTATAGCTGGTGTGTGGTGAGCCACTGGCTCCAACTATAGCTGGTGTGTGGTGAGCGCACTGTCTACAACTATAGCTGTTGTGTGGGGAGCGCACTGGCTCCAACTATAGCTGGTGTGTGGTGAGCGCACTGTCTACAACTATAGCTGGTATGTGGTGAGCGCACTGTCTCCAACTATAGCTGGTGTGTGGTGAGCGCACTGTCTACAACTTTAGCTGGTGTGTGGGGAGCGCACTGTCTCCAACTATAGCTGGTGTGTGGTGAGCCACTGGCTCCAACTATAGCTGGTGTGTGGTGAGCCACTGGCTCCAATTATAGCTGGTGTGTGGTCAGCGCACTGTCTACAACTATAGCTGTTGTGTGGGGAGCGCACTGTCTCCACCTATAGCTGGTGTGTGTTGAGCGCACCGGCTCCAACTATAGCTGGTGTGTGTTGAGCGCACTGGCTACAACTATAGCTGGTGTGTGTTGAGCGCACTGGCTACAACTATAGCTGATATGTGTGGAGCACACTGTCTACAACTATAGCTGGTGTGTGGTGAGGGCACTGGTTCCAACTATAGCTGTTGTGTGGTGAGCGCACTGTCTCCACCTATAGCTGGTGTGTGGTGAGCGCACTGGCTCCAACTATAGCTGATATGTGGGGAGCGCACTGTCTACAACTATAGCTGGTGTGTGTTCAGCGCACTGTCTCCAACTATAGCTGGTGTGTGGGGAGCGCACTGTCTCCACCTATAGCTGGTGTGTGGTAAACCACTGGCTCCAACTATAGCTGGTGTGTGGTGAGCCACTGGCTCCAACTATAGCTGGTGTGTGGTGAGCGCACTGTCTACAACTATAGCTGTTGTGTGGTGAGCGCACTGGCTCCAACTATAGCTGGTGTGTGTTGAGCGCACTGGCTCCAACTATAGCTGGTGTGTGTTGAGCGCACTGGCTCCAACTATAGCTGGTGTGTGGGGAGCGCCCTGTCTCCACCTATAGCTGGTGTGTGGTGAGCCACTGGCTCCAACTATAGCTGGTGTGTGGTGAGCCACTGGCTCCAACTATAGCTGGTGTGTGGTGACCGCACTGTCTCCACCTATAGCTTGTGTGTAGTGAGCGCACTGTCTACAACTATAGCTGTTGTGTGGGGAGCGCACTGTCTTCACCTATAGCTGGTGTGTGGTGAGCGCACTGGCTCCAACTATAGCTGGTGTGTGGTGAGCGCACTGGCTCCAACTATAGCTGGTGTGTGGTGAGCGCACTGTCTACAACTATAGCTGGTATGTGGTGAGCGCACTATCTCCAACTATAACTGGTGTGTGGTGAGCGCACTGTCTACAACTTTGGCTGGTGTGTGGGGAGCGCACTGTCTCCAACTATAGCTGGTGTGTGGTGAGCGCACTGGCTCCAACTATAGCTGATATGTGGGGAACGCACTGTCTCCAACTATAGCTGGTGTGTGGTGAGCCACTGGCTCCAACTATAGCTGGTGTGTGGTGAGCGCACTGGCTCCAACTATAGATGGTGTGTGGTGAGCGCACTGGCTCCAACTATAGCTGATATGTGGGGAACGCACTGTCTACAACTATAGCTGGTGTGTGTTGAGCGCACTTTCTCCAACTATAGCTGTTGTGTGGGGAGCGCACTGTCTCCACCTATAGCTGGTGTGTGGTGAGCGCACTGGCTCCAACTATAGCTGATATGTGGGGAGCGCACTGTCTACAACTATAGCTGGTGTGTGTTGAGCGCACTGGCTCCAACTATAGCTGGTGTGTGGTGAGCGCACTGTCTACAACTATAGCTGGTATGTGGTGAGCGCACTGTCTACAACTTTAGCTGGTGTGTGGTGAGCGCACTGGCTACAACTATAGCTGGTGTGTGTTGAGCGCACCGGCTCCAACTATAGCTGGTGTGTGTTGAGCGCACTGGCTACAACTATAGCTGGTGTGTGTTGAGGGCACTGGCTACAACTATAGCTGATATGTGTGGAGCGCACTGTCTACAACTATAGCTGGTGTGTGGTGAGGGCACTGGTTCCAACTATAGCTGTTGTGTGGTGAGCGCACTGTCTCCACCTATAGCTGGTGTGTGGTGAGCGCACTGGCTCCAACTATAGCTGATATGTGGGGAGCGCACTGTCTACAACTATAGCTGGTGTGTGTTCAGTGCACTGTCTCCAACTATAGCTGGTGTGTGGGGAGCGCACTGTCTCCACCTATAGCTGGTGTGTGGTGAGCCACTGGCTCCAACTATAGCTGGTGTGTGGTGAGCCACTGGCTCCAACTATAGCTGGTGTGTGGTGAGCGCACTGTCTACAACTATAGCTGTTGTGTGGTGAGCGCACTGTCTACAACTATAGCTGTTGTGTGGGGAGCGCACTGGCTCCAACTATAGCTGGTGTGTGTTGAGCGCACTGGCTCCAACTATAGCTGGTGTGTGTTGAGCGCACTGGCTCCAACTATAGCTGGTGTGTGGGGAGCGCCCTGTCTCCACCTATAGCTGGTGTGTGGTGAGCCACTGGCTCCAACTATAGCTGGTGTGTGGTGAGCCACTGGCTCCAACTATAGCTGGTGTGTGGTGACCGCACTGTCTCCACCTATAGCTTGTGTGTAGTGAGCGCACTGTCTACAACTATAGCTGTTGTGTGGGGAGCGCACTGTCTCCACCTATAGCTGGTGTGTGGTGAGCGCACTGGCTCCAACTATAGCTGGTGTGTGGTGAGCGCACTGTCTACAACTATAACTGGTATGTGGTGAGCGCACTGTCTCCAACTATAACTGGTGTGTGGTGAACGCACTGTCTCCACCTATAGCTGGTGTGTGGTGAGCGCACTGGTTCCAACTATAGCTGGTGTGTGGTGAGCGCACTGTCTACAACTATAGCTGGTATGTGGTGAGCGCACTGTCTCCAACTATAGCTGGTGTGTGGTGAGCGCACTGTCTACAACTTTAGCTGGTGTGTGGGGAGCGCACTGTCTCCAACTATAGCTGGTGTGTGGTGAGCGCACTGTCTACAACTTTAGCTGGTGTGTGGGGAGCGCACTGTCTCCAACTATAGCTGGTGTGTGGTGAGCGCACTGTCTACAACTTTAGCTGGTGTGTGGGGAGCGCACTGTCTCCAACTATAGCTGGTGTGTGGGGAGCGCACTGTCTCCACCTATAGCTGGTGTGTGGTGAGCCACTGGCTCCAACTATAGATGGTGTGTGGTGAGCGCACTGGCTCCAACTATAGCTGATATGTGGGGAGCGCACTGTCTACAACTATAGCTGGTGTGTGTTGAGCGCACTGTCTCCAACTATAGCTGTTGTGTGGGGAGCGCACTGTCTCCACCTATAGCTGGTGTGTGGTGAGCGCACTGGCTCCAACTATAGCTGATATGTGGGGAGCGCACTGTCTACAACTATAGCTGGTGTGTGTTGAGCGCACTGGCTCCAACTATAGCTGGTGTGTGGTAAGCGCACTGTCTACAACTATAGCTGGTATGTGGTGAGCGCACTGTCTCCAACTATAGCTGGTGTGTGGTGAGCGCACTGTCTACAACTTTAGCTGGTGTGTGGGGAGCGCACTGTCTCCACCTATAGCTGGTGTGTGGTGAGCCACTGGCTCCAACTATAGCTGGTGTGTGGTGAGCCACTGGCTCCAACTATAGCTGGTGTGTGGTGAGCGCACTGTCTACAACTATAGCTGTTTTGTGGGGAGCGCAATGTCTCCACCTATAGCTGGTGTGTGTTGAGCGCACTGGCTCCAACTATAGCTGGTGTGTGTTGAGCGCACTGGCTCCAACTATAGCTGGTGTGTGGGGAGCGCCCTGTCTCCACCTATAGCTGGTGTGTGGTGAGCCACTGGCTCCAACTATAGCTGGTGTGTGGTGAGCCACTGGCTCCAACTATAGCTGGTGTGTGGTGAGCCACTGGCTCCAACTATAGCTGGTGTGTGGTGACCGCACTGTCTCCACCTATAGCTTGTGTGTAGTGAGCGCACTCTCTACAACTATAGCTGTTGTGTGGGGAGCGCACTGTCTCCACCTATAGCTGGTGTGTGGTGAGCGCACTGGCTCCAACTATAGCTGGTATGTGGTGAGCGCACTGTCTCCAACTATAGCTGGTGTGTGTTGAGCGCACTGTCTCCACCTATAGCTGGTGTGTGGTGAGCGCACTGGCTCCAACTATAGCTGGTGTGTGGTGAGCGCACTGTCTACAACTATAGCTGGTATGTGGTGAGCGCACTGTCTCCAACTATAGCTGGTGTGTGGTGAGCGCACTGTCTCCACCTATAGCTGGTGTGTGGTGAGCGCACTGGCTCCAACTATAGCTGGTGTGTGGTGAGCGCACTGTCTACAACTATAGCTGGTATGTGGTGAGCGCACTGTCTCCAACTATAGCTAGTGTGTGGTGAGCGCACTGTCTACAACTTTAGCTGGTGTGTGGGGAGCGCACTGTCTCCAACTATAGCTGGTGTGTGGTGAGCCACTGGCTCCAACTATAGCTGGTGTATGGTGAGCCACTGGCTCCAATTATAGCTGGTGTGTGGTCAGCGCACTGTCTACAACTATAGCTGTTGTGTGGGGAGCGCACTGTCTCCACCTATAGCTGGTGTGTGTTGAGCGCACTGGCTCCAACTATAGCTGGTGTGTGTTGAGCGCACTGGCTCCAACTATAGCTGGTGTGTGGTGACCGCACTGTCTCCACCTATAGCTTGTGTGTAGTGAGCACACTGTCTACAACTATAGCTGGTGTGTGGTGAGCGCACTGGCTCCAACTATAGCTGATATGTGGGGAGCGCACTGTCTACAACTATAGCTGGTGTGTGTTGAGCGCACTGTCTCCAACTATAGCTGGTGTGTGTTGAGCGCACTGTCTCCAACTATAGCTGGTGTGTGGTGAGCGCACTGTCTACAACTATAGCTGGTGTGTGGTGAGCGCACTGGCTCCACCTATAGCTGATGTGTGTTGAGCGCACTGGCTCCACCTATAGCTGATGTGTGTTGAGCGCACTGGCTCCACCTATAGCTGGTGTGTGTTTAGCGCACTGTATACAACTATAGCTGGTGTGTGGTGAGCGCACTGTCTACAACTATAGCTGGTGTGTGTTGAGCGCACTGGCTCCACCTATAGCTGGTGTGTGGTGAGCGCACTGTCTACAACTATAGCTGGTGTGTGGTGAGCGCACTGGCTCCACCTATAGCTGGTGTGTGTTGAGCGCCCTGTCTCCAACTATAGCTGGTGTGTGTTGAGCGCACTGGCTTCACCTATAGCTGGTGTGTGTTTAGCGCACTGTCTACAACTATAGCTGGTGTGTGGTGAGCGCACTGTCTACAACTATAGCTGGTGTGTGGTGAGCGCAAAGTCTACAACTATAGCTGGTGTGTGGTGAGCGCACTCTCTACAACTATAGCTGGTGTGTGGTGAGCGCACTGTCTCCACCTATAGCTGGTGTGTGGTGAGCACACTGGCTCCAACTATAGCTGATATGTGGGGAGCGCACTCTCTACAACTATAGCTGGTGTGTGTTGAGCGCACTGGCTCCAACTATAGCTGGTGTGTGGTGAGCGCACTGTCTACAACTATAGCTGGTATGTGGTGAGCGCACTGTCTCCAACTATAGCTGGTGTGTGGTGAGCGCACTGTCTACAACTTTAGCTGGTGTGTGGGGAGCGCACTGTCTCCAACTATAGCTGGTGTGTGGTGAGCCACTGGCTCCAACTATAGCTGGTGTGTGGTGAGCCACTGGCTCCAACTATAGCTGGTGTGTGGTGAGCGCACTGTCTACAACTATAGCTGTTGTGTGGGGAGCGCACTGGCTCCAACTATAGCTGGTGTGTGTTGAGCGCACTGGCTCCAACTATAGCTGGTGTGTGTTGAGCGCACTGGCTCCAACTATAGCTGGTGTGTGGTGACCGCACTGTCTCCACCTATAGCTTGTGTGTAGTGAGCACACTGTCTACAACTATAGCTGGTGTGTGGTGAGCGCACTGGCTCCAACTATAGCTGATATGTGGGGAGCGCACTGTCTACAACTATAGCTGGTGTGTGTTGAGCGCACTGTCTCCAACTATAGCTGGTGTGTGTTGAGCGCACTGTCTCCAACTATAGCTGGTGTGTGGTGAGCGCACTGTCTACAACTATAGCTGGTGTGTGGTGAGCGCACTGGCTCCACCTATAGCTGATGTGTGTTGAGCGCACTGGCTCCACCTATAGCTGATGTGTGTTGAGCGCACTGGCTCCACCTATAGCTGGTGTGTGTTTAGCGCACTGTATACAACTATAGCTGGTGTGTGGTGAGCGCACTGTCTACAACTATAGCTGGTGTGTGTTGAGCGCACTGGCTCCACCTATAGCTGGTGTGTGGTGAGCGCACTGTCTACAACTATAGCTGGTGTGTGGTGAGCGCACTGGCTCCACCTATAGCTGGTGTGTGTTGAGCGCCCTGTCTCCAACTATAGCTGGTGTGTGTTGAGCGCACTGGCTTCACCTATAGCTGGTGTGTGTTTAGCGCACTGTCTACAACTATAGCTGGTGTGTGGTGAGCGCACTGTCTACAACTATAGCTGGTGTGTGGTGAGCGCAAAGTCTACAACTATAGCTGGTGTGTGGTGAGCGCACTCTCTACAACTATAGCTGGTGTGTGGTGAGCGCACTGTCTCCACCTATAGCTGGTGTGTGGTGAGCACACTGGCTCCAACTATAGCTGATATGTGGGGAGCGCACTCTCTACAACTATAGCTGGTGTGTGTTGAGCGCACTGGCTCCAACTATAGCTGGTGTGTGGTGAGCGCACTGTCTACAACTATAGCTGGTATGTGGTGAGCGCACTGTCTCCAACTATAGCTGGTGTGTGGTGAGCGCACTGTCTACAACTTTAGCTGGTGTGTGGGGAGCGCACTGTCTCCAACTATAGCTGGTGTGTGGTGAGCCACTGGCTCCAACTATAGCTGGTGTGTGGTGAGCCACTGGCTCCAACTATAGCTGGTGTGTGGTGAGCGCACTGTCTACAACTATAGCTGGTGTGTGGTGAGCCACTGGCTCCAACTATAGCTGGTGTGTGGTGAGCCACTGGCTCCAACTATAGCTGGTGTGTGGTGAGCGCACTGGCTCCAACTATAGCTGGTGTGTGTTGAGCGCACTGGCTCCAACTATAGCTGGTGTGTGTTGAGCGCACTGGCTCCAACTATAGCTGGTGTGTGGGGAGCGCCCTGTCTCCACCTATAGCTGGTGTGTGGTGAGCCACTGGCTCCAACTATAGCTGGTGTGTGGTGAGCCACTGGCTCCAACTATAGCTGGTGTGTGGTGAGCCACTGGCTCCAACTATAGCTGGTGTGTGGTGACCGCACTGTCTCCACCTATAGCTTGTGTGTAGTGAGCGCACTGTCTACAACTATAGCTGTTGTGTGGGGAACGCACTGGCTCCAACTATAGCTGGTGTGTGTTGAGCGCACTGGCTCCAACTATAGCTGGTGTGTGTTGAGCGCACTGGCTCCAACTATAGCTGGTGTGTGGGGAGCGCCCTGTCTCCACCTATAGCTGGTGTGTGGTGAGCCACTGGCTCCAACTATAGCTGGTGTGTGGTGAGCCACTGGCTCCAACTATAGCTGGTGTGTGGTGACCGCACTGTCTCCACCTATAGCTTGTGTGTAGTGAGCGCACTGTCTACAACTATAGCTGTTGTGTGGGGAGCGCACTGTCTACAACTATAGCTGTTGTGTGGGGAGCGCACTGTCTCCACCTATAGCTGGTGTGTGGTGAGCGCACTGGCTCCAACTATAGCTGGTGTGTGGTGAGCGCACTGTCTACAACTATAACTGGTATGTGGTGAGCGCACTGTCTCCAACTATAACTGGTGTGTGGTGAGCGCACTGTCTCCACCTATAGCTGGTGTGTGGTGAGCGCACTGGTTCCAACTATAGCTGGTGTGTGGTGAGCGCACTGTCTACAACTATAGCTGGTATGTGGTGAGCGCACTGTCTCCAACTATAGCTGGTGTGTGGTGAGCGCACTGTCTACAACTTTAGCTGGTGTGTGGGGAGCGCACTGTCTCCAACTATAGCTGGTGTGTGGTGAGCGCACTGTCTACAACTATAGCTGGTGTGTGGGGAGCGCACTGTCTCCAACTATAGCTGATATGTGGGGAGCGCACTGTCTCCAACTATAGCTGGTGTGTGGTGAGCGCACTGGCTCCAACTATAGCTGGTGTGAGTTGAGCGCACTGGCTCCAACTGTAGCTGGTGCGTGGGGAGCGCACTGTCTCCACCTATAGCTGGTGTGTGGTGAGCCACTGGCTCCAACTATAGATGGTGTGTGGTGAGCGCACTGGCTCCAACTATAGCTGATATGTGGGGAGCGCACTGTCTACAACTATAGCTGGTGTGTGTTGAGCGCACTGTCTCCAACTATAGCTGTTGTGTGGGGAGCGCACTGTCTCCACCTATAGCTGGTGTGTGGTGAGCGCACTGGCTCCAACTATAGCTGATATGTGGGGAGCGCACTGTCTACAACTATAGCTGGTGTGTGTTGAGCGCACTGGCTCCAACTATAGCTGGTGTGTGGTAAGCGCACTGTCTACAACTATAGCTGGTATGTGGTGAGCGCACTGTCTCCAACTATAGCTGGTGTGTGGTGAGCGCACTGTCTACAACTTTAGCTGGTGTGTGGGGAGCGCACTGTCTCCACCTATAGCTGGTGTGTGGTGAGCCACTGGCTCCAACTATAGCTGGTGTGTGGTGAGCCACTGGCTCCAACTATAGCTGGTGTGTGGTGAGCGCACTGTCTACAACTATAGCTGTTGTGTGGGGAGCGCAATGTCTCCACCTATAGCTGGTGTGTGTTGAGCGCACTGGCTCCAACTATAGCTGGTGTGTGTTGAGCGCACTGGCTCCAACTATAGCTGGTGTGTGGGGAGCGCCCTGTCTCCACCTATAGCTGGTGTGTGGTGAGCCACTGGCTCCAACTATAGCTGGTGTGTGGTGAGCCACTGGCTCCAACTATAGCTGGTGTGTGGTGACCGCACTGTCTCCACCTATAGCTTGTGTGTAGTGAGCGCACTCTCTACAACTATAGCTGTTGTGTGGGGAGCGCACTGTCTCCACCTATAGCTGGTGTGTGGTGAGCGCACTGGCTCCAACTATAGCTGGTATGTGGTGAGCGCACTGTCTCCAACTATAGCTGGTGTGTGTTGAGCGCACTGTCTCCACCTATAGCTGGTGTGTGGTGAGCGCACTGGCTCCAACTATAGCTGGTGTGTGGTGAGCGCACTGTCTACAACTATAGCTGGTATGTGGTGAGCGCACTGTCTCCAACTATAGCTGGTGTGTGGTGAGCGCACTGTCTCCAACTATAGCTGGTGTGTGGTGAGCGCACTGTCTCCACCTATAGCTGGTGTGTGGTGAGCGCACTGGCTCCAACTATAGCTGGTGTGTGGTGAGCGCACTGTCTACAACTATAGCTGGTATGTGGTGAGCGCACTGTCTCCAACTATAGCTAGTGTGTGGTGAGCGCACTGTCTACAACTTTAGCTGGTGTGTGGGGAGCGCACTGTCTCCAACTATAGCTGGTGTGTGGTGAGCCACTGGCTCCAACTATAGCTGGTGTATGGTGAGCCACTGGCTCCAATTATAGCTGGTGTGTGGTCAGCGCACTGTCTACAACTATAGCTGTTGTGTGGGGAGCGCACTGTCTCCACCTATAGCTGGTGTGTGTTGAGCGCACTGGCTCCAACTATAGCTGGTGTGTGTTGAGCGCACTGGCTCCAACTATAGCTGGTGTGTGGTGACCGCACTGTCTCCACCTATAGCTTGTGTGTAGTGAGCACACTGTCTACAACTATAGCTGGTGTGTGGTGAGCGCACTGGCTCCAACTATAGCTGATATGTGGGGAGCGCACTGTCTACAACTATAGCTGGTGTGTGTTGAGCGCACTGTCTCCAACTATAGCTGGTGTGTGTTGAGCGCACTGTCTCCAACTATAGCTGGTGTGTGGTGAGCGCACTGTCTACAACTATAGCTGGTGTGTGGTGAGCGCACTGGCTCCACCTATAGCTGATGTGTGTTGAGCGCACTGGCTCCACCTATAGCTGATGTGTGTTGAGCGCACTGGCTCCACCTATAGCTGGTGTGTGTTTAGCGCACTGTATACAACTATAGCTGGTGTGTGGTGAGCGCACTGTCTACAACTATAGCTGGTGTGTGTTGAGCGCACTGGCTCCACCTATAGCTGGTGTGTGGTGAGCGCACTGTCTACAACTATAGCTGGTGTGTGGTGAGCGCACTGGCTCCACCTATAGCTGGTGTGTGTTGAGCGCCCTGTCTCCAACTATAGCTGGTGTGTGTTGAGCGCACTGGCTTCACCTATAGCTGGTGTGTGTTTAGCGCACTGTCTACAACTATAGCTGGTGTGTGGTGAGCGCACTGTCTACAACTATAGCTGGTGTGTGGTGAGCGCAAAGTCTACAACTATAGCTGGTGTGTGGTGAGCGCACTCTCTACAACTATAGCTGGTGTGTGGTGAGCGCACTGTCTCCACCTATAGCTGGTGTGTGGTGAGCACACTGGCTCCAACTATAGCTGATATGTGGGGAGCGCACTCTCTACAACTATAGCTGGTGTGTGTTGAGCGCACTGGCTCCAACTATAGCTGGTGTGTGGTGAGCGCACTGTCTACAACTATAGCTGGTATGTGGTGAGCGCACTGTCTCCAACTATAGCTGGTGTGTGGTGAGCGCACTGTCTACAACTTTAGCTGGTGTGTGGGGAGCGCACTGTCTCCAACTATAGCTGGTGTGTGGTGAGCCACTGGCTCCAACTATAGCTGGTGTGTGGTGAGCCACTGGCTCCAACTATAGCTGGTGTGTGGTGAGCGCACTGTCTACAACTATAGCTGTTGTGTGGGGAGCGCACTGGCTCCAACTATAGCTGGTGTGTGTTGAGCGCACTGGCTCCAACTATAGCTGGTGTGTGTTGAGCGCACTGGCTCCAACTATAGCTGGTGTGTGGTGACCGCACTGTCTCCACCTATAGCTTGTGTGTAGTGAGCACACTGTCTACAACTATAGCTGGTGTGTGGTGAGCGCACTGGCTCCAACTATAGCTGATATGTGGGGAGCGCACTGTCTACAACTATAGCTGGTGTGTGTTGAGCGCACTGTCTCCAACTATAGCTGGTGTGTGTTGAGCGCACTGTCTCCAACTATAGCTGGTGTGTGGTGAGCGCACTGTCTACAACTATAGCTGGTGTGTGGTGAGCGCACTGGCTCCACCTATAGCTGATGTGTGTTGAGCGCACTGGCTCCACCTATAGCTGATGTGTGTTGAGCGCACTGGCTCCACCTATAGCTGGTGTGTGTTTAGCGCACTGTATACAACTATAGCTGGTGTGTGGTGAGCGCACTGTCTACAACTATAGCTGGTGTGTGTTGAGCGCACTGGCTCCACCTATAGCTGGTGTGTGGTGAGCGCACTGTCTACAACTATAGCTGGTGTGTGGTGAGCGCACTGGCTCCACCTATAGCTGGTGTGTGTTGAGCGCCCTGTCTCCAACTATAGCTGGTGTGTGTTGAGCGCACTGGCTTCACCTATAGCTGGTGTGTGTTTAGCGCACTGTCTACAACTATAGCTGGTGTGTGGTGAGCGCACTGTCTACAACTATAGCTGGTGTGTGGTGAGCGCAAAGTCTACAACTATAGCTGGTGTGTGGTGAGCGCACTCTCTACAACTATAGCTGGTGTGTGGTGAGCGCACTGTCTCCACCTATAGCTGGTGTGTGGTGAGCACACTGGCTCCAACTATAGCTGATATGTGGGGAGCGCACTCTCTACAACTATAGCTGGTGTGTGTTGAGCGCACTGGCTCCAACTATAGCTGGTGTGTGGTGAGCGCACTGTCTACAACTATAGCTGGTATGTGGTGAGCGCACTGTCTCCAACTATAGCTGGTGTGTGGTGAGCGCACTGTCTACAACTTTAGCTGGTGTGTGGGGAGCGCACTGTCTCCAACTATAGCTGGTGTGTGGTGAGCCACTGGCTCCAACTATAGCTGGTGTGTGGTGAGCCACTGGCTCCAACTATAGCTGGTGTGTGGTGAGCGCACTGTCTACAACTATAGCTGTTGTGTGGGGAGCGCACTGGCTCCAACTATAGCTGGTGTGTGTTGAGCGCACTGGCTCCAACTATAGCTGGTGTGTGTTGAGCGCACTGGCTCCAACTATAGCTGGTGTGTGGGGAGCGCCCTGTCTCCACCTATAGCTGGTGTGTGGTGAGCCACTGGCTCCAACTATAGCTGGTGTGTGGTGAGCCACTGGCTCCAACTATAGCTGGTGTGTGGTGACCGCACTGTCTCCACCTATAGCTTGTGTGTAGTGAGCGCACTGTCTACAACTATAGCTGTTGTGTGGGGAACGCACTGGCTCCAACTATAGCTGGTGTGTGTTGAGCGCACTGGCTCCAACTATAGCTGGTGTGTGTTGAGCGCACTGGCTCCAACTATAGCTGGTGTGTGGGGAGCGCCCTGTCTCCACCTATAGCTGGTGTGTGGTGAGCCACTGGCTCCAACTATAGCTGGTGTGTGGTGAGCCACTGGCTCCAACTATAGCTGGTGTGTGGTGACCGCACTGTCTCCACCTATAGCTTGTGTGTAGTGAGCGCACTGTCTACAACTATAGCTGTTGTGTGGGGAGCGCACTGTCTACAACTATAGCTGTTGTGTGGGGAGCGCACTGTCTCCACCTATAGCTGGTGTGTGGTGAGCGCACTGGCTCCAACTATAGCTGGTGTGTGGTGAGCGCACTGTCTACAACTATAACTGGTATGTGGTGAGCGCACTGTCTCCAACTATAACTGGTGTGTGGTGAGCGCACTGTCTCCACCTATAGCTGGTGTGTGGTGAGCGCACTGGTTCCAACTATAGCTGGTGTGTGGTGAGCGCACTGTCTACAACTATAGCTGGTATGTGGTGAGCGCACTGTCTCCAACTATAGCTGGTGTGTGGTGAGCGCACTGTCTACAACTTTAGCTGGTGTGTGGGGAGCGCACTGTCTCCAACTATAGCTGGTGTGTGGTGAGCGCACTGTCTACAACTATAGCTGGTGTGTGGGGAGCGCACTGTCTCCAACTATAGCTGATATGTGGGGAGCGCACTGTCTCCAACTATAGCTGGTGTGTGGTGAGCGCACTGGCTCCAACTATAGCTGGTGTGAGTTGAGCGCACTGGCTCCAACTGTAGCTGGTGCGTGGGGAGCGCACTGTCTCCACCTATAGCTGGTGTGTGGTGAGCCACTGGCTCCAACTATAGATGGTGTGTGGTGAGCGCACTGGCTCCAACTATAGCTGATATGTGGGGAGCGCACTGTCTACAACTATAGCTGGTGTGTGTTGAGCGCACTGTCTCCAACTATAGCTGTTGTGTGGGGAGCGCACTGTCTCCACCTATAGCTGGTGTGTGGTGAGCGCACTGGCTCCAACTATAGCTGATATGTGGGGAGCGCACTGTCTACAACTATAGCTGGTGTGTGTTGAGCGCACTGGCTCCAACTATAGCTGGTGTGTGGTAAGCGCACTGTCTACAACTATAGCTGGTATGTGGTGAGCGCACTGTCTCCAACTATAGCTGGTGTGTGGTGAGCGCACTGTCTACAACTTTAGCTGGTGTGTGGGGAGCGCACTGTCTCCACCTATAGCTGGTGTGTGGTGAGCCACTGGCTCCAACTATAGCTGGTGTGTGGTGAGCCACTGGCTCCAACTATAGCTGGTGTGTGGTGAGCGCACTGTCTACAACTATAGCTGTTGTGTGGGGAGCGCAATGTCTCCACCTATAGCTGGTGTGTGTTGAGCGCACTGGCTCCAACTATAGCTGGTGTGTGTTGAGCGCACTGGCTCCAACTATAGCTGGTGTGTGGGGAGCGCCCTGTCTCCACCTATAGCTGGTGTGTGGTGAGCCACTGGCTCCAACTATAGCTGGTGTGTGGTGAGCCACTGGCTCCAACTATAGCTGGTGTGTGGTGACCGCACTGTCTCCACCTATAGCTTGTGTGTAGTGAGCGCACTCTCTACAACTATAGCTGTTGTGTGGGGAGCGCACTGTCTCCACCTATAGCTGGTGTGTGGTGAGCGCACTGGCTCCAACTATAGCTGGTATGTGGTGAGCGCACTGTCTCCAACTATAGCTGGTGTGTGTTGAGCGCACTGTCTCCACCTATAGCTGGTGTGTGGTGAGCGCACTGGCTCCAACTATAGCTGGTGTGTGGTGAGCGCACTGTCTACAACTATAGCTGGTATGTGGTGAGCGCACTGTCTCCAACTATAGCTGGTGTGTGGTGAGCGCACTGTCTCCACCTATAGCTGGTGTGTGGTGAGCGCACTGGCTCCAACTATAGCTGGTGTGTGGTGAGCGCACTGTCTACAACTATAGCTGGTATGTGGTGAGCGCACTGTCTCCAACTATAGCTAGTGTGTGGTGAGCGCACTGTCTACAACTTTAGCTGGTGTGTGGGGAGCGCACTGTCTCCAACTATAGCTGGTGTGTGGTGAGCCACTGGCTCCAAACTATAGCTGGTGTATGGTGAGCCACTGGCTCCAATTATAGCTGGTGTGTGGTCAGCGCACTGTCTACAACTATAGCTGTTGTGTGGGGAGCGCACTGTCTCCACCTATAGCTGGTGTGTGTTGAGCGCACTGGCTCCAACTATAGCTGGTGTGTGTTGAGCGCACTGGCTCCAACTATAGCTGGTGTGTGGTGACCGCACTGTCTCCACCTATAGCTTGTGTGTAGTGAGCACACTGTCTACAACTATAGCTGGTGTGTGGTGAGCGCACTGGCTCCAACTATAGCTGATATGTGGGGAGCGCACTGTCTACAACTATAGCTGGTGTGTGTTGAGCGCACTGTCTCCAACTATAGCTGTTGTGTGGGGAGCGCACTGTCTCCACCTATAGCTGGTTTTTGGTGAGCGCACTGGCTCCAACTATTGCTGATATGTGGGGAGCGCAATGTCTACAACTATAGCTGGTGTGTGTTGAGCGCACTGTCTCCAACTATAGCTGGTGTGTGGTGAGCCACTGGCTCCAACTATAGCTGGTGTGTGGTGAGCCACTGGCTCCAACTATAGCTGGTGTGTGGTGACCGCACTGTCTCCACCTATAGCTGGTGTGTGGTGAGCGCACTGTCTACAACCATAGCTGGTGTGTGGTGAGCGCACTGTCTCCAACTATAGCTGGTGTGTGGTGAGCGCACTGTCTACAACTATAGCTGGTGTGTGTTGAGCGCAATGTCTCCACCTATAGCTGGTGTGTGGTGAGCGCACTGGCTACAACTATAGCTGGTGTGTGTTGAGCCCACTGGCTCCAACTATAGCTGGTGTGTGTTGAGCGCACTGGCTACAACTATAGCTGGTGTGTGTTGAGCGCACTGGCTACAACTATAGCTGATATGTGTGGAGCGCACTGTCTACAACTATAGCTGGTGTGTGGTGAGCGCACTGGTTCCAACTATAGCTGGTGTGTGGTGAGGGCACTGGTTCCAACTATAGCTGTTGTGTGGTGAGCGCACTGTCTCCACCTATAGCTGTTGTGTGGTGAGCGCACTGTCTCCACCTATAGCTGGTGTGTGGTGAGCGCACTGGCTCCAACTATAGCTGATATGTGGGGAGCGCACTGTCTCCACCTATAGCTGGTGTGTGGTGAGCGCACTGTCAACAACTATAGCTGGTGTGTGGTGAGCGCACTGTCTACAACTATAACTGGTATGTGTTGAGCACACTGGCGCCACCTATAGCTGGTGTGTGGTGAGCGCACTGGCTACAACTATAGCTGGTGTATGTTGAGCGCACTGGCTCCAACTATAGCTGATGTGTGTTGAGCGCACTGGCTCCAACTATAGCTGGTGTGTGGTGAGCGCACTGGCTCCACCTATAGCTGGTGTGTGGTGAGCGCAGTGTCTACAACTATAGCTGGTGTGTGTTGAGCGCACTGTCTCCACCTATAGCTGGTGTTTGGTGAGCGCACTGGCTCCAACTATAGCTGATATGTGGGGAGCGCCCTGTCTACAACTATAGCTGGTGTGTGGTGAGCGCACTGGCTCCAACTATAGCTGATATGTGGGGAGCGCACTGTCTCCAACTATAGCTGGTGTGTGTTGAGCGCACTGGCTCCAACTATAGCTGGTGTGTGTTGAGCGCACTGGCTCCAACTATAGCTGGTGTGTGGGGAGCGGCCTGTCTCCACCTATAGCTGGTGTGTGGTGAGTCACTGGCTCCAACTATAGCTGGTGTGTGGTGAGCCACTGGCTCCAACTATAGCTGGTGTGTGGTGAGCGCACTGTCTACGACTATAGCTGTTGTGTGGGGAGCGCACTGTCTCCACCTATAGCTGGTGTGTGGTGAGCGCACTAGCTCCAACTATAGCTTGTGTGTAGTGAGCGCACTGTCTACAACTATAGCTGTTGTGTGGGGAGCGCACTGTCTCCACCTATAGCTGGTGTGTGGTGAGCGCACTGGCTCCAACTATAGCTGGTGTGTGGTGAGCGCACTGTCTCCAACTATAACTGGTGTGTGGTGAGCGCACTGTCTCCAACTATAGCTGGTGTGTGGTGAGCCACTGTCTCCAACTATAGCTGGTGTGTGGTGAGCGCACTGGCTCCAACTATAGCTTGTGTGTAGTGAGCGCACTGTCTACAACTATAGCTGTTGTGTGGGGAGCGCACTGTCTCCACCTATAGCTGGTGTGTGGTGAGCGCACTGGCTCCAACTATAGCTGGTGTGTGGTGAGCGCACTGTCTCCAACTATAACTGGTGTGTGGTGAGCGCACTGTCTCCAACTATAACTGGTGTGTGGTGAGCGCACTGTCTCCACCTATAGCTGGTGTGTGGTGAGCGCACTGGCTCCAACTATAGCTGGTGTGTGGTGAGCGCACTGTCTCCAACTATAACTGGTGTGTGGTGAGCGCACTGTCTCCACCTATAGCTGGTGTGTGGTGAGCGAACTGGTTCCAACTATAGCTGGTGTGTGGTGAGCGCACTGTCTACAACTTTAGCTGGTGTGTGGGGAGCGCACTGTCTCCAACTATAGCTGGTGTGTGGTGAGCCACTGGCTCCAACTATAGCTGGTGTGTGGTGAGCGCACTGGCTCCAACTATAGATGGTGTGTGGTGAGCGCACTGGCTCCAACTATAGATGGTGTGTGGTTAGCGCACTGGCTCCAACTATAGCTGATATGTGGGGAGCGCACTGTCTACAACTATAGCTGGTGTGTGTTGAGCGCACTGTCTCCAACTATAGCTGTTGTGTGGGGAGCGCACTGTCTCCACCTATAGCTGGTGTGTGGTGAGCGCACTGGCTCCAACTATAGCTGATATGTGGGGAGCGCACTGTCTACAACTATAGCTGGTGTGTGTTGAGCGCACTGGCTCCAACTATAGCTGGTGTGTGGTGAGCGCACATTCTACAACTATAGCTGGTATGTGGTGAGCGCACTGTCTCCAACTATAGCTGGTGTGTGGTGAGCGCACTGTCTACAACTTTAGCTGGTGTGTGGTGAGCGCACTGGCTACAACTATAGCTGGTGTGTGTTGAGCGCACCGGCTCCAACTATAGCTGGTGTGTGTTGAGCGCACTGGCTACAACTATAGCTGGTGTGTGTTGAGCGCACTGGCTACAACTATAGCTGATATGTGTGGAGCGCACTGTCTACAACTATAGCTGGTGTGTGGTGAGGGCACTGGTTCCAACTATAGCTGTTGTGTGGTGAGCGCACTGTCTCCACCTATAGCTGGTGTCTGGTGAGCGCACTGGCTCCAACTATAGCTGATATGTGGGGAGCGCACTGTCTACAACTATAGCTGGTGTGTGTTCAGCGCACTGTCTCCAACTATAGCTGGTGTGTGGGGAGCACACTGTCTCCACCTATAGCTGGTGTGTGGTGAGCCACTGGCTCCAACTATAGCTGGTGTGTGGTGAGCCACTGGCTCCAACTATAGCTGGTGTGTGGTGAGCGCACTGTCTACAACTATAGCTGTTGTGTGGTGAGCGCACTGTCTACAACTATAGCTGTTGTGTGGGGAGCGCACTGGCTCCAACTATAGCTGGTGTGTGTTGAGCGCACTGGCTCCAACTATAGCTGGTGTGTGTTGAGCGCACTGGCTCCAACTATAGCTGGTGTGTGGGGAGCGCCCTGTCTCCACCTATAGCTGGTGTGTGGTGAGCCACTGGCTCCAACTATAGCTGGTGTGTGTTGAGCCACTGGATCCAACTATAGCTGGTGTGTGGTGACCGCACTGTCTCCACCTATAGCTTGTGTGTAGTGAGCGCACTGTCTACAACTATAGCTGTTGTGTGGGGAGCGCACTGTCTCCACCTATAGCTGGTGTGTGGTGAGCGCACTGGCTCCAACTATAGCTGGTGTGTGGTGAGCGCACTGTCTACAACTATAGCTGGTATGTGGTGAGCGCACTGTCTCCAACTATAACTGGTGTGTGGTGAGCGCACTGTCTCCACCTATAGCTGGTGTGTGGTGAGCGCACTGGTTCCAACTATAGCTGGTGTGTGGTGAGCGCACTGTCTACAACTATAGCTGGTATGTGGTGAGCGCACTGTCTCCAACTATAGCTGGTGTGTGGTGAGCGCACTGTCTACAACTTTAGCTGGTGTGTGGGGAGCGCACTGTCTCCAACTATAGCTGGTGTGTGGTGAGCCTCTGGCTCCAACTATAGCTGTTGTGTGGTGAGCGCACTGGCTCCAACTATAGCTGGTGTGAGTTGAGCGCACTGGCTCCAACTATAGCTGGTGCGTGGGGAGCGCACTGTCTCCACCTATAGCTGGTGTGTGGTGAGCCACTGGCTCCAACTATAGATGGTGTGTGGTGAGCGCACTGGCTCCAACTATAGCTGATATGTGGGGAGCGCACTGTCTACAACCATAGCTGGTGTGTGTTGAGCGCACTGTGTCCAACTATAGCTGTTGTGTGGGGAGCGCACTGTCTCCACCTATAGCTGGTGTGTGGTGAGCGCACTGGCTCCAACTATAGCTGATATGTGGGGAGCGCACTGTCTACAACTATAGCTGGTGTGTGTTGAGCGCACTGGCTCCAACTATAGCTGGTGTGTGGTGAGCGCACTGTCTACAACTATAGCTGGTATGTGGTGAGCGCACTGTCTCCAACTATAGATGGTGTGTGGTGAGCGCACTGTCTACAACTTTAGCTGGTGTGTGGGGAGCGCACTGTCTCCACCTATAGCTGGTGTGTGGTGAGCCACTGGCTCCAACTATAGCTGGTGTGTGGTGAGCCACTGGCTCCAACTATAGCTGGTGTGTAGTGAGCGCACTGTCTACAACTATAGCTGTTGTGTGGGGAGCGCACTGTCTCCACCTATAGCTGGTGTGTGTTGAGCGCACTGGCTCCAACTATAGCAGGTGTGTGTTGAGCGCACTGGCTCCAACTATAGCTGGTGTGTGGGGAGCGCCCTGTCTCCACCTATAGCTGGTGTGTGGTGAGCCACTGGCTCCAACTATAGCTGGTGTGTGGTGAGCCACTGGCTCCAACTATAGCTGGTGTGTGGTGACCGCACTGTCTCCACCTATAGCTTGTGTGTAGTGAGCGCACTCTCTACAACTATAGCTGTTGTGTGGGGAGCGCACTGTCTCCACCTATAGCTGGTGTGTGGTGAGCGCACTGGCTCCAACTATAGCTGGTATGTGGTGAGCGCACTGTCTCCAACTATAGCTGGTGTGTGTTGAGCGCACTGTCTCCACCTATAGCTGGTGTGTGGTGAGCGCACTGGCTCCAACTATAGCTGGTGTGTGGTGAGCGCACTGTCTACAACTATAGCTGGTATGTGGTGAGCGCACTGTCTCCAACTATAGCTGGTGTGTGGTGAGCGCACTGTCTCCACCTATAGCTGGTGTGTGGTGAGCGCACTGGCTCCAACTATAGCTGGTGTGTGGTGAGCGCACTGTCTACAACTATAGCTGGTATGTGGTGAGCGCACTGTCTCCAACTATAGCTGGTGTGTGGTGAGCGCACTGTCTACAACTTTAGCTGGTGTGTGGGGAGCGCACTGTCTCCAACTATAGCTGGTGTGTGGTGAGCCACTGGCTCCAACTATAGCTGGTGTGTGGTGAGCCACTGGCTCCAACTATAGCTGGTGTGTGGTGAGCGCACTGTCTACAACTATAGCTGTTGTGTGGGGAGCGCACTGTCTCCACCTATAGCTGGTGTGTGTTGAGCGCACTGGCTCCAACTATAGCTGGTGTTTGTTGAGCGCACTGGCTCCAACTATAGCTGGTGAGTGGGGAGCGCCCTGTCTCCACCTATAGCTGGTGTGTGGTGAGCCACTGGCTCCAACTATAGCTGGTGTGTGGTGACCGCACTGTCTCCACCTATAGCTTGTGTGTAGTGAGCGCACTCTCTACAACTATAGCTGTTGTGTGGGGAGCGCACTGTCTCCACCTATAGCTGGTGTGTGGTGAGCGCACTGGCTCCAACTATAGCTGGTATGTGGTGAGCGCACTGTCTCCAACTATAGCTGGTGTGTGTTGAGCGCACTGTCTCCACCTATAGCTGGTGTGTGGTGAGCGCACTGGCTCCAACTATAGCTGGTGTGTGGTGAGCGCACTGTCTACAACTATAGCTGGTATGTGGTGAGCGCACTGTCTCCAACTATAGCTGGTGTGTGGTGAGCGCACTGTCTCCACCTATAGCTGGTGTGTGGTGAGCGCACTGGCTCCAACTATAGCTGGTGTGGGGTGAGCGCACTGTCTACAACTATAGCTGGTATGTGGTGAGCGCACTGTCTCCAACTATAGCTGGTGTGTGGTGAGCGCACTGTCTACAACTTTAGCTGGTGTGTGGGGAGCGCACTGTCTCCAACTATAGCTGGTGTGTGGTGAGCCACTGGCTCCAACTATAGCTGGTGTGTGGTGAGCCACTGGCTCCAACTGTAGCTGGTGTGTGGTCAGCGCACTGTCTACAACTATAGCTGTTGTGTGGGGAGCGCACTGTCTCCACCTATAGCTGGTGTGTGTTGAGCGCACTGGCTCCAACTATAGCTGGTGTGTGTTGAGCGCACTGGCTCCAACTATAGCTGGTGTGTGGTGAGCACACTGTCTACAACTATAGCTGGTGTGTGGTGAGCGCACTGGCTCCAACTATAGCTGATATTTAGGGAGCGCACTTTCTACAACTATAGCTGGTGTGTGTTGAGCGCACTGGCTCCACCTATAGCTTGTGTGTAGTGAGCACACTGTCTACAACTATAGCTGGTGTGTGGTGAGCGCACTGGCTCCAACTATAGCTGATATTTAGGGAGCGCACTTTCTACAACTATAGCTGGTGTGTGTTGAGCGCACTGTCTCCTACTATAGCTGTTGTGTGGGGAGCGCACTGTCTCCACCTATAGCTGGTTTTTGGTGAGCGCACTGGCTCCAACTATAGCTGATATGTGGGGAGCGCACTGTCTACAACTATAGCTGGTGTGTGTTGAGCGCACTGTCTCCAACTATAGCTGGTGTGTGGTGAGCCACTGGCTCCAACTATAGCTGGTGTGTGGTGAGCCAATGGCTCCAACTATAGCTGGTGTGTGGTGACCGCACTGTCTCCACCTATAGCTGGTGTGTGGTGAGCGCACTGTCTACAACTATAGCTGGTGTGTGGTGAGCGCACTGTCTCCAACTATAGCTGGTGTGTGGTGAGCGCACTGTCTACAACTATAGCTGGTGTGTGTTGAGCGCACTGTCTCCACCTATAGCTGGTGTGTGGTGAGCGCACTGGCTACAACTATAGCTGGTGTGTGTTGAGCCCACTGGCTCCAACTATAGCTGGTGTGTGTTGAGCGCACTGGCTACAACTATAGCTGGAGTGTGTTGAGCGCACTGGCTACAACTATAGCTGATATGTGTGGAGCGCACTGTCTACAACTATAGCTGGTGTGTGGTGAGCGCACTGGTTCCAACTATAGCTGGTGTGTGGTGAGGGCACTGGTTCCAACTATAGCTGTTGTGTGGTGAGCGCACTGTCTCCACCTATAGCTGGTGTGTGGTGAGCGCACTGGCTCCAACTATAGCTGATATGTGGGGAGCGCACTGTCTACAACTATAGCTGGTGTGTGGTGAGCCACTGGCTCCAACTATAGCTGGTGTGTGGTGAGCCACTGGCTCCAACTATAGCTGGTGTGTGGTGAGCGCACTGTCTACAACTATAGCTGGTGTGTGGTGAGCGCACTGTCTACAACTATAGCTGGTGTGTGGTGAGCGCACTGTCTCCACCTATAGCTGGTGTGTGGTGAGCGCACTGTCTACAACTATAGCTGGTGTGTGGTGAGCGCACTGTCTACAACTATAGCTGGTGTGTGGTGAGCGCACTGTCTACAACTATAGCTGGTGTGTGTTGAGCACACTGGCGCCACCTATAGCTGGTGTGTGGTGAGCGCACTGGCTACAACTATAGCTGGTGTATGTTGAGCGCACTGGCTCCAACTATAGCTGGTGTGTGTTGAGCGCACTGGCTCCAACTATAGCTGGTGTGTGGTGAGCGCACTGGCTCCACCTATAGCTGGTGTGTGGTGAGCGCAGTGTCTACAACTATAGCTGGTGTGTGTTGAGCGCACTGTCTCCACCTATAGCTGGTGTGTGGTGAGCGCACTGGCTCCAACTATAGCTGATATGTGGGGAGCGCCCTGTCTACAACTATAGCTGGTGTGTGGTGAGCGCACTGGCTCCAACTATAGCTGATATGTGGGGAGCGCACTGTCTACAACTATAGCTGGTGTGTGGTGAGCGCACTGCCTCCAACTATAGCTGTTGTGTGGGGAGCGCACTGTCTCCAACTATAGCTGGTGTGTGTTGAGCGCACTGGCTCCAACTATAGCTGGTGTGTGTTGAGCGCACTGGCTCCAACTATAGCTGGTGTGTGGGGAGCGGCCTGTCTCCACCTATAGCTGGTGTGTGGTGAGCCACTGGCTCCAACTATAGCTGGTGTGTGGTGAGCCACTGGCTCCAACTATAGCTGGTGTGTGGTGAGCGCACTGTCTACAACTATAGCTGTTGTGTGGGGAGCGCACTGTCTCCAACTATAGCTGTTGTGTGGTGAGCGCACTGGCTCCAACTATAGCTTGTGTGTAGTGAGCGCACTGTCTACAACTATAGCTGTTGTGTGGGGAGCGCACTGTCTCCACCTATAGCTGGTGTGTGGTGAGCGCACTGGTTCCAACTATAGCTGGTGTGTGGTGAGCGCACTGTCTCCAACTATAACTGGTGTGTGGTGAGCGCACTGTCTCCAACTATAGCTGGTGTGTGGTGAGCGCACTAGCTCCAACTATAGCTTGTGTGTAGTGAGCGCACTGTCTACAACTATAGCTGTTGTGTGGGGAGCGCACTGTCTCCACCTATAGCTGGTGTGTGGTGAGCGCACTGGTTCCAACTATAGCTGGTGTGTGGTGAGCGCACTGTCTCCAACTATAACTGGTGTGTGGTGAGCGCACTGTCTCCAACTATAGCTGGTGTGTGGTGAGCCACTGTCTCCAACTATAGCTGGTGTGTGGTGAGCGCACTGGCTCCAACTATAGCTTGTGTGTAGTGAGCGCACTGTCTACAACTATAGCTGTTGTGTGGGGAGCGCACTGGCTCCAACTATAGCTGGTGTGTGGTGAGCGCACTGTCTCCAACTATAACTGGTGTGTGGTGAGCGCACTGTCTCCACCTATAGCTGGTGTGTGGTGAGCGCACTGGCTCCAACTATAGCTGGTGTGTGGTGAGCGCACTGTCTCCAACTATAACTGGTGTTTGGTGAGCGCACTGTCTCTACCTATAGCTGGTGTGTGGTGAGCGAACTGGTTCCAACTATAGCTGGTGTGTGGTGAGCGCACTGTCTCCAACTATAACTGGTGTGTGGTGAGCGCACTGTCTCCACCTATAGCTGGTGTGTGGTGAGCGCACTGGCTCCAACTATAGCTGGTGTGTGGTGAGCGCACTGTCTCCAACTATAACTGGTGTGTGGTGAGCAGCGTCTCCACCTATAGCTGGTGTGTGGTGAGCGAACTGGTTCCAACTATAGCTGGTGTGTGGTGAGCGCACTGTCTACAACTTTAGCTGGTGTGTGGGGAGCGCACTGTCTCCAACTATAGCTGGTGTGTGGTGAGCCACTGGCTCCAACTATAGCTGGTGTGTGGGGAGCGCACTGTCTCCACCTATAGCTGGTGTGTGTTGAGCGCACTGGCTCCAACTACAGCTGGTGTGTGTTGAGCGCACTGGCTCCAACTATAGCTGGTGTGTGGTGAGCGCACTGGCTCCAAATATAGCTGGTGTGTGGTGAGCCACTGGCTCCAACTATAGCTGGTGTGTGGTGAGAAACTGGCTCCAACTAAAGCTGGTCTGTGGTGAGCGCACTGGCTCCAAATATAGCTGGTGTGTGGTGAGCGCACTGGCTCCAACTATAGCTGGTGTGTGGTGAGAAACTGGCTCCAACTATAGCTGGTCTGTGGTGAGCGCACTGGCTCCAAATATAGCTGGTGTGTGGTGAGCCACTGGCTCCAACTATAGCTGGTGTTTGGTGAGCCACTGGCTCCAACTATAGCTGGTGTGTGTTGAGCGCACTGGCTCCAACTATAGCTGGTGTGTGGTGAGCCACTGGCTCCAACTATAGCTGGTGTGTGTTGAGCGCACTGGCTCCAACTATAGCTGGTGTGTGGTGAGAAACTGGCTCCAACTATAGCTGGTGTGTGGTGAGCGCACTGTCTCCACCTATAGCTGGTGTGTGGTGAGCGCACTGTCTACAACTATAGCTGGTGTGTGGTGAGCGCACTGGCTCCAACTATAGCTGGTGTGTGGTGAGAAACTGGCTCCACCTATAGCTGGTGTGTGGGGAGCGGCCTGTCTCTACCTATAGCTGGTGTGTGGTGAGCGCACTGTCTCCAACTATAGCTGGTGTGTGTTGAGCCACTGGCTCCAACTATAGCTGGTGTTTGTTGAGCCACTGGCTCCAACTATAGCTGGTGTGTGTTGAGCGCACTGTCTCCAACTATAGCTGTTGTGTGGTGAGCGCACTGTCTCCAAATATAGCTGGTGTGTGGTGAGCGCACTGGCTCCAACTATAGCTGGTGTGTGTTGAGCGCACTGTCTCCAAATATAGCTGGTGTGTGGTGAGCGCACTGGCTCCAACTATAGCTGGTGTGTGGTGAGCGCACTGGCTCCAACTATAGCTGGTGTGTGGTGAGAAACTGGCTCCAACTTGACGCGCAATAACACATGCAGAGGGAGCATGTGAAACCCGATGGAGGGGTTCTAGCAGACCAATCACAGCACTTGCGGTCCATGTAGAATTGACGCGTTGTTACATTTTTGGAGGTGCACGTCAGGGTACGGCGAAGGGTAGGCATGCTACACACAGCCTACGACGTAGCCACGGCGTGAGTTTGACGCAGAAGTATAAATTGGGCTTACACATTTAGATATATTTTAAATAAAATATCATATGCTTACGTCACATTTCTGAGCATTTCTTTTTATTTTTCATGAAATTATGTGATGATTGCGATGTGAGGAGATTTGAGCCATCTCTTTCTCTATACTATTCCCTTTCAAAAAAACTCGCGTTGCGTCAATGATGCTTTGGAAACGCCTTCGTGTGATTGCGTCTGAAGCACGTTTGTCAACTAGTAAATGTTGTATTTCAATAAATAATTAAGAATAAGTAAGAATAAGTACCCTCCTGTTCTGTCATTTGTACAAATGTAAGGTTTTGCTTATGTAACTTCATTACTTTGAGTTCGATTAACTTAAACCATTTAAGGCAATTGGTTTCCTCAAACCATTTAAGTAACAATACAGTTGTTAAGACTTAGTTAGTTTTGTTGCCTGAATTCGAACTGAATTAATAAAATTAACCTTAAATATTTATGTTGAGTTTACTCTGGAGATTGACTAAACCAACACTAAAATATAAGCTAATTTAACTCAATGCATATAAGTTTACAGTACTCATATTTATTGGTTTAAGGTTTGAGTTACCGTAACTTATCGGGTTTTACAGGGAAGCATTCTGGGGCGAGGAGCAGAAAAAGAAAAAGGTAAAATTATAAGCTTAACTATTATTTAATTATTTAGACTTGTAAGTCTTTAAGTTGATCAACATTTAACATTTAATAACTGTTAACTTTGGTTCAACTTTGCATTTCTCTTTGTGAGAGAGAATTTCTTTCGTGGAGAAATCAAAACAAATGAGTGCAACAGCAGCACACAAGATTCTGACAGAAGATCACAGAACATATGATTCAGTTATTTAACATAACACGACCAAGGGACCTGTTTTGCTGAATATTATCACGAACAAGTAGCCAATTTAATTATCATGAATGTTTATTATCATAAACAAGTAACCTATTTAATATTAAGTTAATTACATTTTAGATACATTATTGACAGTTTTAATTATATTTCACAGACGAAAATAGTAAAACAACAATCAGCGCGGTGTTTTCTAACTGAATGATTATGATTCAGCGTTTTGAATGAATCATTTGAAGGAACGACTCAATGACTCATTCACACCTTATATATTCAAACATTTATTTAAAACATTAATCTCATAACATTAACCTATTTATTGCCGTTGCAATTTTGGAGTGTAAATTATTTAATTTGATTGGTAACAGCCCCGTTTTATTATTATAGCCTAACTGAATTTATCTATCAAATGTAAGAATTTGACATGAAAGATTAATCGGTTTCATCTTTGTTCTATATTACATTTGTTTTTGGCCATTGCTTGTAATTAAGTTTATATGTTCTTATTTTATTACTGAGTGTTTGCTTTTCTTTAATAACATTTTAACTTTAAAGCTGACTTTAGTAAAGTCTTTGACTATAATAGTTTTGCTGTGGTATGGAAAATGTCACTGGTCGATTTATGTAAAATGTTGTAGCTTATTCATTTGAATAAAAGGTTACATGGATCAAAACAACAAAAGAAACAAAATTAAACTAATTTAATAACAAATTTTTTTTATTGGGAGGGAAATGCGCAGTTGCGTGTTTCAGACACACATTTATACAGGGATAAACGCTTTCCTGAGCATTAAAATAATACTAAACAATTGACTATCATTTAGTCTGAACATTTAACACATGCCGATCTTACATGATAAAAATGTCCAATAAGAAACATCAAACTTTAATCTGTAATACTAAAAATTATCAATCAAACTCAAAGAAAAAAAGAAATTTGGTGATAATATAATAATAATATTAATAACCCCAATAATAAAAACCATCATCATAATCATGGTCAACATCATCATCATCATTATCATCATCATAGTCATAGTGGATAGCCAACGTTCAGCATAATTTTTTCCCGTGTATAGTTTATCTAGCAGCATTAGTTTTCCTCAAACAGAAACACAACTATTGGTTTAATAACACAAAAACACAGAGACTGGATTTATATTTAAAACATAAACACTTACATAGTAAAACTTCGGCATGAGTCTTTTGATCAGGCGTCAAAACCTCATAAGTTACTGCATTTAGTATGACCGAGAGGATAAAGACGAAACTAAAAGTATTTCCTTCCTGAAACTGACAGCCTCATTGGGGCGGAGACAGTGGTGGAGGAAGTAGGCCTACTGAATCTCAGTACTTTGAATGTATTTTTTTTATTGATATTTTTGTATAACATTAACAGAAAGGCATTCGTAGATTAAAATTTTACAAACAAACCTGAGCTTACTTACAAATATTACAACACAATATACATATCATTCTCATCAGTAGGCTAAGTAAATTGAAGACAAGGTAAAATAAAAATAATATTAATAATAAAAATAAAAATAAACAAACAAAAAAATAAATAAAGTAAAGTAGGGGAGTAGGAAGTTTTTCAAATTATAAAACCAAAATCTTCCAATAAGGAGTACAAATACACTGCTTTAGGGCTTTTCATCCTTTTCAAATATATACTAAATTCCTCCTTAAAAACCAATAACCGTGGAGGAATTTTGAAAAATTTACATTTGTGAATCTCAGTACTTAAGTAAAAGTACAAATAACAAAGAAATAACCAGAGACATATTTACTTTAGTAAAAGTAGAAGTACCACAATGACATCCCTACTTAAGTAAAAAGTACCTGATTGTAAATGTACTTTAAGTATTAAAAGTAAAAGTACTTGCATAACTATTTATTCTCTTAATGTCTAATGATTAATAAAACAGTTAATTCTAACTCATTCAACCTAATACTTCTATATTGATGTTTGATAATGAAGGAAAAGCCGTTTTAAGTTTAGTGTGACCGGGTTGATATATCTATGGCTACCTAACTTCACTGGTGAGACAAACGTGCGACGAACGGACGGTCAGGATGACGTTTTGGCAGGGGAAAACTGATCAGAAAATGTAACTGGTTCTAAAAGTCTAAAAATTCTTTTATTAAGCAGAACTCAATCTAAGTTAACATAAATAATGTTATTTTTTAAATCTAATGGTTTAAGTTACAGAAATTAATTTAATATAGTTGCTTACTTTAGCTAATTAAATAACTAAAAGATCATCAAATAAATACATAAACAATAATTAATACAGGAATCCATTTCACATTAAGCCTACATTAATTCTTTTTAAAGAAATTACATTTACTCATGTCAAAATATTTCTTTTGAATAATTTAAATAGGTTAAACTAGATTTATGAAGGACAGAGGGTAAATCACAACACCGGACTTTATGGAAAAATATCACTTAATTGTCAATTTTATTTAGAAAAATATAACAATTATGTAGGCCTACATAAACTTTTTAAAAAGTTCAACAAACATGTACTCTGTACGCCCTCGGGCTGCGTTTACACTTGGCATTAACATGCGATCATAGTGTAACTATCAGACTGTACAGAGAAACATATGGGTCCGAGAACGTTGACAGCTGTGGTGGGTAAAATTCGCATTCTTTTCAGAAAATGATCAACACTATCATCCCTAACATGTGTTTTATTTAAAGGGGTGGTTGATTATGATTTCACTTTTCTAACTTTAGTGTGTAATTTTGCTGTTTGCAGTGGCGTAGGTTTGATTTTGAAATTGGTGGGGACGGGGACATCAATATTTAATATATTTAAAGTTTTGATAGAAAATATTGCTAGGGATATATCAGTGTCACTAGATATTGGTAGGGACACGTCCCTAGCGTCCCTACTAAATTCTACGCCCCTGGCTGTTTGAGCATAAACAATATCTGCAAAGTTACAACGCTCAAGGTTCAAAGCAAAGGGAGATATTTTCTTTTAAAGAATTTTCTTTTTAAGGACTACAACAAACGCCTGGCAGGGACTACACTGCATTCCTCCCGGGTTAGATTTATAGCTTATCAAGACAGAATATGCTATTCAATGACTAGAAGATAACTACAAGTCAAGTCAAGTCATCCTCATTTATATAGCCCTTTTAACAATGTAGACTGTTTCAAAGCAGCTTTAGAAAGATAACATATAATTCAAGGTAACAGAGATTGGTTTGGTTTTAAAGCAGTTCTTGAATAATGTTATTTTCCAGCTAAAGTTAGTTTTGATTGATTCACTTCCATCAATATGATCATTTGTTATTAAATTAGGGGCCGCTAAGACGACACCGTTCTCTCTAAACAGACTTTAAACTGAACCTTTGATAAACGCTGATGGCGTTCACATGCGCATTAGGAATAGATTCTATAGTTATGTGCGTTTGAATATATGTGCGCAGGTTTGTAATTCCCCACAAACCATGTCTAAACAAACTACTTGTCTTGCCTTTACATTTTGATACAGAATTTGATTTAAACACTTCAGGGTTGGTACGTGAACCGTAATTTCCACTATGTGGAATAGGGATCCTCCATAGGGAGAGGCTAGTTGACACTTCAGGACTGCGTTGTCATCGGGTCCAGGCAAAGCTCCCTCGTCAGATCTGGACACGGCCTGGATCCGGCAGGCTGCAGGAAAACCTCGGGATAAACAAAGACACTAAAATTAGCGTAGATGCCATTCTTCTTATGATGTAACGAGTACATCAGGATTTAAGGGAAGTGTTCCCAGTTCCGGCTGACCTAATCTATGCAGCCTAATATTGAATTATAGAGGTCTATAATGTATTATGTGTATGCTAGGTCAAAGAGATGTGTTTTTAGTCTAGCTTTGAACTGACAGAGTGTGTCTGCTTCCCGGACAATGGTAGAAAGACTGTTCCAAAGTTTTGGTGCTAAATAGGAAAAGGATCTACCGCCAGCAGTCGATTTAGATATTCTAGGTGTTATAAACTGGCCCGCACATTGAGATCGCAATAGACGTGAAGGACTGTAATGCGTTAAGAGCTCGCTCAAATACTGCGGAGCTAAACCATTTAGTGCTTTGTAAGTAATCAGCAATATTTAAAAATGTATACAATGTTTAATAGGGAGCCAATGCAGTGTTGACAGAACCGGGCTAATATGGTCATATTTCCTGGTTCTGGTAAGAACTGGAGCTGCGGCGTTTTGAACTAGCTGTAGTTTGTTTATTAAGCGTGCAGGGCAACCACCCAGTAGAGCATTACAATAATCTAGCCTTGAGGTCATGAACGCATGAACTAACTGTTTCGCATTTGTCAATGAGAGCATATGGCGTAATTTAGATATATTTTTAAGATGGAAAAATGCGATATACAGTATTTTTAAGATAAAAAAAAAAAAAAACATAAGCTACATAAATTCATCAACTAACCATTCAGAAATGTTGTCTACATGTTGTCACTTCTTCTTGAGTCTCTCCATCTTTCTGACTCCGGTGTAAACATTTCACGAGTTCACAACTTCACACTTACAAATAAGTCAGATAGAATAAATGCGTATTTGGCGTGCTGTCCGAGGAGAGGGCTCCGGGCTCGGTATTCGGCCTGAACTTAGAGTACTCCCCCCGTATTCCTGGCTGTGAAAGAACAAGCCGAGAGCGGAAGGATACTGAAAACTGTCAAGTAATTGCCTACAGAACAACCACTGGCACTGCTCCCTCTTACCTAAACTCATTACTTCAGACTTATGTGCCATCCAGAAACCTGCGCTCTGCTAGTGAACGTTGTCTTGTGGTGCCATCTCAAAGAGGCACAAACTCTCTTTCTCGGACCTTTACCATGGCTGTTCCCCGCTGGAGGAATGATCTGCCCAACTCAACCAGAGCTGCGGAGTCCATAGACACTTTCAAGAAACTGCTGAAAACGCATCTTTTTTGGCAGCACTTGATTCAGTAACACTAACGCTTTCTCTTCTATTCTATTTTATTATTATTTTTAAATGTACGTGTACTGCGTTTAGATTAAACTGAGAAGGGTCATAGCACATGCATTTTGTTGTCCTACTGTTAGTTTAACTGCTTCAATTGTTCTCATTTGTAAGTCGCTTTGGATAAAAGCGTCTGCTGAATGAATACATGTAATGTAAATGTAATATGTATGTGACCATCATATGACAGTAAAAGAGCACACACAAACCTTATTCTAATATGGAATTGTATTGGAATGGTAAAGAGTGTTGGTCGTGACAGGAGGGCCTTCACTCAAGGGTAAAATATGATGAACAAGTCTATGAATCTTCCATGTATGGTTGAAAATACCATCATTGGCCAAGAAAGATAACATTTAGTTTTGACTATAAAAGAGGAAGGATGCCCTCCCTTCACTGTCACGCTCTGCAGCCACTCTGTGTGACTGTACGACTGCTGGCCCTTTCTTGCAAGAAAGAAAACCTCAAAGACAACTGCAAATGTGTCTCTTATTCAGTGATAGAATTTTGTTTGCCACCACAGGACAGACACAAAACGGTACGTTTTTGCTCACCCTCAAAAAGTGACAACTTTAACATGCTACATAAAAATATATGTGGTGTTAAAACTTCCCATACATACTCAGAGATTTATTTTACATATTGTGAAAAGGGCATTATACCACCCCTTTAACTAAATACATCATAATCAGCTAAAACACATGCGCAGGTTACTTTACTTAATGAACAAGTGCGCACCTGAGTCCGTGTTGCTTTCACATTCTGGTGAACCGCGGCATGGTTACCTGTCAGTGTCTTTGTCATGACAACCAAGACAACACAACATGTCATAAACATAAAATAGCAGATTCATTATGAAACTTAGCCAAACCATTTAGCTTTATGGGTTAACATTACATTAAACTGTCATGTGGTTGGTTTTGACATTGGCTGTCATGAGGCCATTATAACTGTGTCATGAATATTTTTTGGTGTCCCGGAAGTGATACAGGTTTTGGTCTTGCTAGAATCAATAACACCTCAGTTGTGGGACTTTACTGTGGAAAATATCATTATTCATTCACTCCCCCACCCACAGTTCCTGCCAGATTCAAACCTGTGGCTGTGACCTTTGTGTTACAAGTCAGATACTTCGCTCTTCGCACACAACAGTGCGAGAGAGAGAGAGAGAGAGAGAGAGAGAGAGAGAGAGAGAGAGAGAGAGAGAGAGAGAGAGAGAGAGAGAGAGAGAGAGAGAGAGAGAGAGAGAGAGAGAGAGATGAGAGAGGAGAGAGAGAGAGAGGAGAGAGAGAGGAGATGAGAGAGAGAGAGAGAGAGAGAGAGAGAGGAGAGAGAGAGAGAGGTAGAGGGGGAGACTTTGACTTTTTGTCTTTCTTTAATTTACATTTTCTTGCCACTTTGGCTGGTTAAAATATATTAATATACAAAACACATAAATATACATGTAAAATACACACACAAAAAAACAAAGACAAAAAAAAAACATTACATACAGAAAATGCCTCATACATTCAATTGCAAAATTCCATCTTCTGAATTACATAGAACATCATTCAGAGCCCAAATAAAATTGAAAGTGTCAAGATCTCCAACCATTTTATAATATGTAAATTCAAACAGTAAGCCGGGCAGATATCAGACCTCTTAAAGTCATAATAACATCAGTAGAAACACCCCCATTCAGTTTCGCTTTTCTTGTTAGCCACACAGCTAACTTTGCCTGACCATATAAAAAATTAATTAGCACATCTCTTTTTTCTATTTTGATACTTGTATTTAGGCCCATAAATAAAACCTTTTAATGCAAATTCATAATTCAAATTTTTACTCCATTCTTCCAACAATAAAAACATTGGTTTTAATCTTTCACACTGCAAGAATAAGTGATACACATCTTCAGACTGAAAACAAAAAAGGGCATTCATCCTTTACTGTAGGATCAATATGTGCCCTATGTCTATTGGTAGTTATTAGTCCATGTATTATCCGCCATTGGAGGTCCCCAGTTCTCTTGTCAATAGGACGTTTTGTATAAAGTCCTCCAGCTACCTTTAGGGGATATATCAAATCCCTCTATATCTTGCCATTTAGAGTCTGAAACTAATTGTAATGATTCAAAATGCATCACTTTTACACAAGTATGATACAGTGCTCGCTTTCCAGCATCACAGAACAAATTAAGTTCTGGAGTTTTAAAGCTCAATAACTTCCTTCATCTCCGGCCATGTCTCCACAGCTGCCCTTACTCCTAGATTTGGAAATTCAACCAGCTTATTAGTACATTGCTGTTGTTTTTCCTCCTCCTTCAACAACTCTGTAAACGTTGATGGAATTACAGATAAAATTTCAGTCATTATTTTTTCTGCTATACGGAGTGATTTAATGCCAAGCTTTGCGGCAATATCCTGAGAAGACAACCAATCACTCTTACTCCAAAGCTGAGAAGACTTTTATGATCTGGGCTTTCACCATAGCAGCCTGCAGTGAATGGGAATTCAAGATTTTCACAGGTATTGCAGGATTATAAAGAAGAGGTTCCTCTATAATCCACGATCCACTTACAATTCCCTGTTCTCGAACAATTCTTAAAACATTCCATGATTTTAGAACTGTCTTATAAAAAGGAGCTAATTCAACTAGTGCCACATCCTTCAAATTCATTAGAAACAATTGGCGGTCTTAATCCCAGTCGTCCTGCTCTCCTCAAGAGACCACAAGCCACATCAGCCCAACTGACATCTTTCCCATACAAGAGTCTCTGGGCAGCTTGCAATCTGAAAGCAGCAATCCGACATGCTATGTCAATTAGACCTTGCCCTCCTTCCTGAAGAGGCAGGTAAAGTACTGCAGGTCTCAACCAATGTTGACCTGTCCAAAAGAAGTCTACAAGACATCTCTGAATGTCCTTAATGACAGCAGCAGGGGGGTCCCCAATACAGCCATCTTATGCCACAACGATGAAGCGACAAGATTATTTATTATTAAGACCCTTCCCCTATAGGACAGCTGGGGAATTAGCCATTTCCATTTAGATAACCGGACACATACTTTTTCCAATAGTCCTTCCCAGTTTTTCCCTTGTATATCTCAGATCCTAAAAACACTCCTAAAAAACCTGAATCCATCTCTTTTCCATTTTACATTATTAGCAGCTGTGGGACATTTGACCTCTCTGAACCACACCATAACGCCTCACTTTTGGTCCAATTAACTTTCGCTGATGATGCTCTTCCATAACACTTAAGGTTTTCTAAAACACTTTAATATCATTACTGTTCCTAATTATCACAGTTACATCATCGGCATAGGCGGATAATTTCACATCATTTAAAAAACTTGACCCTCAATATGCAAGCCAGTCAACTGCTCTCTTAATTTGTACAATAAGGGTTCAATTGCAAGGCTATAAAGTTGTCCTGAAAGAGGGCATCCTTGCCTTATTCCCTTTGTACCTTAATAGGAACACTTAAACCTCCAGCTATTTTGACCATACACTCAGCATCATTGTACAATAAATTAACCATGAAATAAAAACCATCTCCAAAACCAAAAGCCTTCAGTAAGTCAAACAAGTAAGCGTGGTCCACTCTATCGAACGCTTTTTCTGGTCAAGAGATATCAACCCTAAATCATTGTCATTATACATTGCATAATCTATGATATCTCTTATTAAAAATAAATATCTCTAATACATCGCCCCTTTACACAATATGACTGTTCTTTCATGATTAAAACACTCATATAATTATTAAGTCTACTGGCAATACATTTTGAAAAAATTTTATAATCCATACACATTAACGCAACAGGTCGCCAATTCTTCAAAGAAAACAAATCACCTTTCTTCGGTAACAAGGACAACACTGCTCTATTACAACTCTTAGGTAAAGACCCAGTCTGTATTGAATTCAAAAGCATTTCAAAATAATCCTTTCCAATCACATTCCAGAAACATTTATAAAATTCAGATGGGAGACCATCTAGACCAGGAGCCTTCTCTGATGCAAGATCTTTTACAGCTTTTGTCACTTCTTGAAAAGTAATTGGCAAATCAATAACCTCCTGCTGCTCAGGCATCAACTTCTTAAGACATGAAAATAACTCTTCTTTACATTCAGGATCAGTGACATTGGCTGTATATAAGTCAGAATAAAAATCAACAGCAATTCTTCTCATTTGACAAGAGTCATAAGTAACAACACCTTCATCATTTTTTAAACCCACCATCACAATTCTTTGATTACTCTTTCGTTCTAAATTAAAAAAGAATTTTTGTGGGTCCATCAATGTCTTTAGTTTGGATAAAACGTGCCCTAAACAAGGGCAGCTTTCACTTTATCATACAATAAAGCATTTAACTGAAACTTCTTCTCTGAAATAGCAGTTTCCAAATGCAGTCCACTCCTTGCCATCATTTTCTCTTCAATATCAGAGATCTCATTTTCAAGTCCTGCATCCTGGTCTTTAATGTCCTTTTTGAATATGAAGAATATTGCTGACAGAAAACTCTAATTTGCACTTTTTCCAATGTCCCACCATTGTTTTATATCATCATAATTTATTTTTTGCATTTGCCATGTTTCCCAAAACAACTTAAAATGTGCACAAAAAACGTTTGTCTTGCAAAAGTTTATTGGTAAAGTACCAATACAGTCTTCTTTTACTTTCATTTAAAATGACAAAATCCATTGTTATCATTTTGTGATCTGAAATAAGTTTGGAATTATATTAACATTACCCACTCTACATCTCTTGAATCACTTGTAAATATAAAATCTATCCAATCTGGCAGCATGAACTCTACCACCTGTGACTTTTATCCAAGTGTATTGTTTAAGCAATGGATTTTTAATTCTCCAAATATCTTCCATATTTAAACTTTTAACCACATCAGATAAAACAAGTGCTGATTTATGGTGAGGTTCTTCAGCATTTCTATCTATATTGAAATTCAAAGTGCAATTCCAGTCTCCTGCCATTATAATTATATCTCCTGAGTTAAGCGCTTTTAAAACACGACCCAATTTCTCAAATAAAAAAACTCTTTCTGTTCCATCATTAGGGGCATACATATTAACAAAAAGAAAAATAAAATTATTTATTTCCACTCTTACTAAAAGTAACCTTCCAGGTTCTATGTCATATGTAGAAAGGATTTTTACATTTAAAGTAGAGTTAAACATGATCGCAACTCCTGCACTAACATTACAGCCATGACTTAATACATATTCTCCCTTCCGCCACAATCCCCATTCAGACTCATTACTTGTATTACTGTGGGTTTCTTGAAGAAAACCAACTGCAATATTCTTAATATTTAAATATTCTGAAACTAAAGCCTGCTTTTTCTTATCTCTCAGACCATTAACATTTAGAGAACCTATTCCAAGATACTCCATGAGATAGAAAGGGTAGAGAGAACAGCAGAAGAAAAGGAGAAACACACACAAATACATACAAGCCATAGTGTTTATTTAGCTTTTTCTCGAGCCCTTCTTTCATTCTCATTCCTTATACCCTGTCTTATGGTCGTTATATACTTCTTAAGTCTGTACCGTTTCTGTTGCGATAACACAGTATGGTTGTATGTTTTACGAGCCCACACTACAGAGGCAACGAACTTTTCCTTATCAGGGAAAAAATCTCCTATATCTACCTTTCTCCCTTTAGTCTCGTCCAAAAAAGCATTTATCTGATCCACAGAGTACAAATCATCATTAGCTTTATAGAGATCTGACAAATCCGACAAACTCTCTTCATCCTGACTCTGCGTCATGATATCAGAGGCATCATCATCATCCTCCTCCATGCTCGCACACTGCACACCACTGACGTGTGGGCCTACTACACAATCAACAACAAGTTGTTCCTCTACAACTGCTGCAGTGCCATTTACGCTACTACAACTCGGCTTTTCATTGTCAACATGATTTAAGTTACCCACAACGCTCTCACTCACCTCCAATCCATTGTCCTTACTCGTCTTAGCCGCCGGAGCTTCATCCAAGCCTGACTTTTCCCCTCCTGGTTTCCGTTTTAAACTCCACATGATAATTCATCCGTCTCACCACTAATCTTTGCTTCTACCGAAGTTTTCTTTTGAGGGCACGAGAGTTTTTTATGTCCGAACTCTCCACATTCAAAACATCGCAAACTCTCCGTACTTGCAAATATCAGATACGAACTATCGCCATCTTTCACTCTAAACGATACATCCAGTAATTTATCAGAAGAACTTAAAAACATGAACACTTGTCTCCTAAAAGACATCACATGTTTAAGCGCAGGATTTTTACATCCTAAGGAAACCGTTCTAACTTCGCTCACCACTTTTCCGAATCTTGCAAGTTCTCTGACAATTACCTCATTTTCAATGAACGGAGGAATGTTTGAAATAACCTCTTTCGTAGCCGGAGCAAACAGCGGAGTGATATTAACGAAAATTTCTTTCACCCACAGACCGTTCTCAATTACCTTGTTGACCAATGCTTCTGTTTTTAAAAAAACAACAACAGCTT